>NC_056718.1:24540115-24542615 GCF_018831695.1 Puntigrus tetrazona
ACAGAGACGATTCGGTCATCATTCAGTCCACCTAGTGACCTCGTTCTGTGAAATGCCAAAGGAGAGGTTTCGAAGAACGTTCACGCCGCTCTTTTACCCACGTAAGGAAAGCGGCTGTACTGTAAAACGCACACGGCGAAGTGCAATTTTTCAAGCCTTCCGATAACGCAATCGCGTCATTTTCAATAAATTTCCCAACAAAATTAACGTGCGTTTAAAACGAAGCTCCTTCGTTTGTTTGCACTTGCACCGCGCTGGGTACTAACTGTTTAAACGTAACCCGAATTACGTAATCGGACTCCTGGAAAAACAAAACAAAAAAAATATTACATACTAATAATTGGATTATTTTACAATTTAAAATACTGAATCAGATTACTGTTAAAATAAATTAAAATACTGAATCAGATACAGTTGCGGTTACAGATTACGGTTACAGAATACGGTTACGGTTACAGTTACGGTTACAGATTACGGTTACTGTTACGTTACAGATTACAATTACTGTTACGGTTACAGAATACGGTTACAGATTACAGTTACAGAATACAGTTACTGTTACGGTTACAGAATACTGTTACGGTTACAGAATACCGTTACGGTTACAGAATACCGTTACGGTTACAGATTACCGTTACGGTTACAGATTACAGTTACAGAATACGGTTACTGTTACAGAATACGGTTACTGTTACAGATTACAGTTACTGTTACGATTACAGAATACTGTTACGGTTACAGAATACTGTTACGGTTACAGATTACAGTTACGGTTACATATTACAGTTACAGAATACGGTTACCATTACAGAATACGGTTACTGTTAAAGAATACTGTTACGGTTACAATAACAGATTACGGTTACTTTTTTATCGATTATGGCTACATATGCACAATAGCAGTAAATTACTACGTTTATTAATACACCTTTTTTGTCTTTAAATCTTAATTTTAAATCTAAAAGTAACCCACAATTTAGGAACATGAGACTAATACCCATGCAAGAAAAATATTAGCGCAAAAATATTAAATACCTGGAAGAGCTCGGCCATGTTTATTAAATGTTTCTTCGCGTAATATAGGGATTTATTTCCATAAACCTCAGTTTGGGAAAACCTGCTTTAACGCATCATTTATTGATATTGACAAAGAAAATTATTATTTTCTTTTTTTTTTTAAATCAATAGTACATAATCTGACTCAACTCAAGTCTATACAATAAATGTATTCAAAATTAATCGAAAAGCAGTCAGACTACATTACGTTCGTTTTCATGTAATTTCTAATCTACATTTGACCCAGAACTGCATGTACTGCAACAGGAAAGAAGAAATACGTTCATTATTATTCCGATAGCTCAGATGAAAACATGCACTACGAACTACTCTTATTTTGATCAAAAATACTGAAAGCTATAGTAAATGGTTCATTTTCGGTGAACTGCTCCTCAAGACGTTCCTTATTCGAGTGCCTAGGGATCTCATACAGCGTTTTCTCACAAGCGCCGTCTTCAGGGAAAAGACAAAGGAAGTTTTTTTGCGACAAAAACGGGTCAAAGGTAAACCTCAGCAGGCCCCTGCGATTCAAGACGAATCAAAACGCAACACGTTCTCGAAATCACAAGAGCGTTTACATCCTGGTTCGTCGGCGTGAAAGCCGATGCAGAAATGAAAACAGGCTGACATTAAGCGGGCCACTGGTACGTGCCCACTTGTGCGGTGAATGTTTGCGCGTGTTTTCGAACGTATACGTTACAGGTCGAACCACAATCCGGCGTAAAGGTCACCGCTTGCATAAACAAGTCTGCGACACGTGCTTTTTTGGGGGGGGAAACGAGCGTTAAAAGCACACAAGAGCGTTTATAACAAAAGCTTTCCAAAAAGCTGCCATCGCAACGTGCTTTTCTGAGCCAACGGAGGGGAATTCCACCGCTTGTCTGCATACTTCTGCTTTCTTCTTCTTCTCATGCGCCATAAACAGCAGATCCAGTTTCTAGGCGTCTGCTAACTGCAGCGTTCAAACAGAAACGGCCTGCTACTGTAATCAAAACGTCGCAGGAGAACGTGTCATTTAGCAAACCGAAACGGCCAGTAAAATTAATCGGCGTTTTATTTCAGTTTGCCTAGCAGTGGTTTCCGCCGTTTACGAAAACAGCAATCCATTTGAACCCTTAAACGCACGCATTTGCTAAAATTTAGGTGCATTTCAAATCGATCTCCACTTCTTTGCACGTCGGAATGAATGAAGTGCGTTGTAAGTTATTACTCGGGCCTCATTTATGAAATCCACCGTGAAAACCTCATTTCTCTCGTCCAGTCAAACTTGCCAGAGTCCCTAAGACTTCCTGTGCTCTCAACAAAACGTGCGGTGAATGAACGTTTAACGCCTCGCAAAACTAAATCTGGGCCATTAAATGAGAGTAAGGTTGAAGCAACATCCTGCACACTTTCCGAACACCATTCATCTTCATGTCATCTCGGCCTGGCGTTTGAAACTGCA
>NC_056718.1:24552615-24575115 GCF_018831695.1 Puntigrus tetrazona
AGAAAATTGGCAGCTGCTGCCAAAAATTTTTTTTGCAAAAAAAAAACGGTAAAAAACTGTAAACACATTTACAGTTAAAATTGGTAAATTTTACAGTATAAACTACAGTTACAGTAAATTACAATTAGAGCAAAACTAAAAATTCATGAAACCAGTAAATTCAACAATGCACATATATGTGTGTATATATATATGTGTGTGTGTGTGTGAGTGTGTGTGCATATATATATGTGTGTGTGTATATATATATATATATATATATATACATATGTGTGTGTGTGTGTATATACTAATATATAGAAGGAGCACAGAGTCATTCATGCAAACACAAAACACCATCATAACACACATGACACTTAAAGGTCCCATATCATGCATATCATGTTTGTTTGTTTTATTTTAGATGTCCTTAAGAATATATTTGTGTTATAAGTAACAAAAACCTCAATATCTCAATATGTTTTTACAGCTCCTTTCTCTGGAGCTCTGTCAAAAACAGCTAGATTTTTGCCTGTCCAATTGCTATTCATGAGCCTCTCTTCTGATTGGCCATTTTTTTCCTGCGATGCACGAGCAGGCCAATCAAATGTAACGACCTCACAAATGCGTAACGGCGCTGGCTGGACGCGAAACAAAGGGAAGACTCTTTCAAAACGAGGCAGATTCGGCTGCATAAGGAGCTTAAAATGTCACCTTCTTGTGACGGAGTGGCAGAATCGGCGTAATACAGCCTCACATTAGAAATATGACAAAAAAAACCACAACAGTTGTGGTTAAACACTAGAAAACGAGCGGACTGGACGGAAACGATCGTCGGAAATTCTTGAGTTTGCACACTTCTTATCAGAAAAGTAACGTCTTTTGTGGTTATGGGCGCGTCCAAAATTTTACTGCATCTCACGACTATGGCGTTTATGAAATAATGTTTGTATGAAATTTCTAGCTGACGTCTAGGAATATATAACCCAAAAAAGAATTTTTACCATATATTGTCATCTAAACGAGCAAGTCACAAGTCTGCCACTCTTTGTTCTGACTGAGGAAAAAAGCATTACAATAATGCTTGCTATGTGGTGATTAAATCTAACAAATGGTTAACTCATATCACATCAAACTCTGCACATTAGTATTGTAATACTATATTCTGGAATTATTAATGTTAAGAACATTAACGCAGCATTGCGTGATTATGAGTATAGTGCGTATTAGCATGTAGACTTCAGTATAAGCGCAGTCTAATCTCTAATTGTCACATTAATCGAATTTCATATAAAGAAATGATTTATGTTCTTCCACTTTTTGGTTCTGCAGCCATGTTTATACAACACTGTCAGTACTACTACTATCTTTAAATGTTTAACTCAACCTTTCGGATAGTAACCCAACCACTGGGTCAAAACGACCCAACAGCTGGTTCTGTCCAAATTTTACCCAACTCTGGGAAGTATTTAACCCAGCATTAAAAACTGTTCCTATTACTGCATGTTGCCATCTGGGAGTTCCAAAGGTTCTTCCTGGAATCATCAATGACAACCAAGAACCTTTATTTTTAAGAGAGAAGATGATTGAAGTACACGTTTCACCTCAAATTGTACGGTATTAGAGAGTAGAACAACCATTTTTGGATCCCCAAACAACCCTTCGACCAACAGAAGCATTTTCTCTCAGCTTGAAGAACCTTTCTCCACTAGACAGCCATCTGCGAAATGCAAAGATTAAAAGTTCATGCTGAAACCAATGCTGTTTTTTGACCTCTCTCTCTCTCTTTCTCTTTATTGTTCATATCTTACAGCAACGACCTGTAAAGCAGTCTTTGAGCAAGTCCCTGTGCCGCGACTCGCACTGGAAATGCCTCTTACTCTCACTGCTGATGTACTGCTGCGTGATCGCTATGACCTGGTGCCAAGTCACGAAGGTCACGCGCCTGACCTTCGACAGCGCTTTCAAGGGCAAGTCCATGTTGTACCACGACAGTCCCTGTTCCAACGGCTACATCTACATCCCGGTGGCCTTCCTCGTCATGCTCTATGTGGTTTACCTGGTGGAGTGCTGGCACTGCTACTCGCGCAACGAACTCCAGTTTAAAGTAGACCTGGAGAGCGTCGCCGAGCGCGTGCAACGCATGCAACAGGCCACGCCGTGCATCTGGTGGAAGGCTATAAGTTACCATTACGTACGCCGGACGAGACAAGTGACGCGGTATCGCAACGGCGACGCCTACACGACCACGCAGGTTTACCACGAGCGCGTCAACACGCACGTCGCCGAGGCAGAGTTCGATTACGGGAACTGCGGGGTTAAAGACATCTCGAAGCTCCTCGCGGGTCTGGAAGGCTTCCCGGTGACCAAGCTGCGCTTCACTAAGTGCTTCAGTTTCGCCAATGTCGAGTCCGAGAACTCCTATTTGACGCAAAGGGCGCGTTTCTTCACGGAGAATGAAGGACTGGACGATTATATGGAAGCGCGCGAAGGGATGCATCTGAAAAACGTGGAGTTTAAGGAATACATGCTTGCGTTCGCGGATCCGGATCGCTTGCCTTGGTATGCGTCACAGTGCAGCTTCTGGTTGGCGGCGGCGTTGACTTTATCCTGGCCCTTGCGGGTCTTGACGGAGTACCGCACGGCGTATGTTCACTATCACGTGGAGAAGCTTTTCGGGTTTGACTACGTGGCTGTCACGCCTCTGGATGAGCGTCCGTTTTGCCGTCACATCCCGCGGGTCAACACCATCGACAGCACGGAGCTGGAGTGGCACATTCGCTCCAACCAACAGCTCGTTCCCAGCTACTCCGAAGCCGTGCTCATGGATCTGGCGCAGCAGTCCAGTTGCAACACGTTCTCGCCGCGCGGAATCGGCGCGGCCGGGGGAAACGGCTTCGGCGGGTATCGGCAGAACTGCGAGCGCTGCCATCGCTCCATCAGCAGCTCGTCGATCTTCTCGCGCAGCGCGCTGAGTATCTGCAACAGCAGCAGTCCGCGTTTGCCTTTCAGCGGAAGCCGGTTCTCGCTGGGCCGTTTGTACGGCTCGCGGCGCAGCTGTCTCTGGCGAAGTCGCAGCAGTAGCATAAACGATCCCAGCTGTCCGACGGAAAGCACGCGATGCCTGGCCGGTCAGTCGGCCAATGAGGACAGCCCACCTTCTCCGCCAGCCTATCAGGACGCTCTGTATTTTCCGGTACTGATTATTCACCGCAACGAGGGCTGCGCCGGTCACGACCGCCATTCGCTGCATCGGAACGGACACTGCGTGGAGACTTCGTTATAGCGCTAGCATAAGGACGAAAACACAAAAGCGGTGTTGCATTTGTAAAATTAACAGACTGGTACAGAAATGTTTGTACGAATCTTTACCTTTCCCTCTAAAAGTGCATTAGCACAAAACTTTGAATTGCATTTTTTCATAACAAACGCAGTCTGAATTTTGATATGTGACCCTGGACCACAAAACCAGTCATAAAGGGATAAATCATCTGAACGATACGATAGGACAATATTTGGCCGGGATACAGCTATTTGAAAATCTGAGGAAATACTGAGAAAATTGCTAATCAAAAATTAAGATCTGATGTATTGATGTAGAAAATTTACTAAATATTTTATACGCTCAAGGCTGCTTTTGTGTTCCAGGGTCAAATCTAGCTACCCAATCTCATGAATGTGCGTATACTCTATATATGCAGAATAAAAACACTTTTTATTGGCACCGCCCATTTTTTGTAGGCTGACGATACGCAAAAATGGTGTGTATATACTACGCAATGGGCAGGATTAGGCTCGTAGGGTAGTTGCGTATCATATGCACGGCAACAAATTTTGTACTATATGCACGCAAAAACTGCATATTATATGCATGCCAAACATTTGCGCCAAAATCCGTTTTTCGTACAAATGCGCGTTTTCGTTTTTATTTGGCATACTATCCATATGCATTTTCATGAGACTGGATTAAGTGTAAACACACTTGCGATGCACCATATTCAAATTCAATTTCTGTCATTTGAATTTGGGATTCGAAACCCATTTTTACATATTGCATATTTCAAGTACAACGACGTATTCCAAGAGCATAAATAAGCAATGTAAAATGACCCTTGTAAAAATGTAAAACTTTATCCGTGGGGGATTGACTGGATCATGAAAAAAGGTTGGACGTCAAAGGCCCGTTTACACCAACGATAATGACTTTTAAGATGATGATAAAGATTTAGCTCTAAAGTTTAGTTTTGTTCTTTGACAGCCAATCAGAATCAATCCGGCTATAATGAGTTAAAGCGGCAGATGAAACGTGAAATCCGAAACCTAGTTTTTATATTAAAACTAATTAAAATTGGGTTCATTTGAGTTTGTGTTCACTCAAAAAAAAAAACCCACTTTATTATTAAATAGAAAACATGTCCCATTTATTAAGCGTTTTCTCTTTGGTTTTTCAGAAATGTTTGTTTCAATACGCCAAATGTAAGATTGTTTACTTTTTCCACCTAAACGTGCGAACAAATGTACAAAAACAACTTCAGACAAAGCTGAATGACTCATAATTACAAATTATTGTAACAGGCTGGTGTTTATTAACATCTCGACGCTTTTATCAGCGTCTTCTATGATGGCAACATCTGGCAAACTCTCACTTCGCACGTGAAGTCAACAAGAAACGGCATTCACAACCCAATTTGCTTTCATGACACGCGTCTTTCTTTAATATAACACCGTCTTAAAAATAAATAAGAATGTTCCTTGTTAAAAATGTGAAACTTGATCTATTGCTTAGACGATTTAAAGTGACTGGAGGAAGAAAGGAAGCTATTTCAGAGGTGAATCAAGCCGTGCCGTTGTTACTTTGCGATAACATGCATTGAAAAAGCGTTCGCATGACAACGCGTTAAAGTAAACGGGGTTATTTGGGTTCATGTTGACTTCAAATGAAAAAAAGCAATTGTGAAACATTTCTATCATTTCCTTTTTGGTGATTCCAATGGAATGTTACGAAACGCTTTCAGTTCTACTTGCAATGTATATATAAATACACACACACACACACACACACACACACACACACACACTCACACACACACACACACACACACACACACACACACACACACACACACACTCACACACACTCACACTCTCTCACACACACACACACTCACACACACACACACACACACACACACACACACACACACACACACACACACACACACACACACACACACACACACACACACACACACACACACACACTCACACACACACACACACACACACACACACACACACACACACACACACACACACACACACACACACACACACACACACACACACACACACACACACACACACACACACACACACACACACACACACACACACACACACACACACACACACACACACACACACACACACACACACACACACACACACACACACACACACACACACACACACACACACACACACACAGTATACTCTGTTAATATTAAAGCAACACAATGTTGGAGGTTACTGACTGTTTACCAGAAAAGCAAATCAACTGCTCAGACATGAAAATATCATAATTCATAGAGCTGTTCTGTCAAAGGCATAAAAATGTTAAAAACATTTCGAAAATAATTCACATGCTACAGAACTTATTCAGTTAAAAACTACTCATAAACACCTTTTTCTTCTGATCTATTTATGGCAATGGTGTCAGTGCTATGAATAATTTAATATACGCGCCTAAAGGACACGAGAACCTCAAAAAAGACCTCCTGCTGGATATGTAATGAACATTAATCTACAATATTAACATGTGAAGGTAGGATAACTTTTGTTTTTCTAAGCTACCTCTTCTTTTGATAGGAACGTAAGTGCCTCAGACTGTTATTTTATTGTTCGTGTTGAATTATTTAAAGGCTTTGGTGCCGAAACCGCGCTCGTGTGTTTTCCGAGTCGCTCTGAAGAGAAAAGTCATAATCGTTTTGAACATTAAAATCGGCCCTTGACGAAAACCACGGAAAGTAGGGCTAAAAATAAGCTGGCAACTCAAACGATGCTCAAAACGGACCTTAAAAATAGAAACGTAGATGTTCCTGTTTCTTCAAATACACAAACAAACTTTATGATCTATCAAGCAAAGGGAAGACGCAGCATACTGATGTCTTTGTTGGGAAAGGACTTCGTTTACATCAGCGCCGCAGCTTCAGTCTGAACACATTGACGAAATAATCTATAAAAGCCCGAAGTGGCGGCATAATATACAGTACAGTGATCCTCTGCGTGAGCTCAGACATAAGAACATACTGTAAATATCAGAGCGAAGAAAAGGCCAGCGACTGAAGCACAGACCAGACTCGGACACAGTCAAAATCATTCACCATCACTTTCGTAACGATCATAAAGCTCGCCTTTTGTTACTCATTTTTTCAAACGTATGTCTTTCTTTTAGAGATTTAATTTCGTAAAACATGTCAATTTCCGGTTTTGATATTCGAATATGTGACATATATAATTATTGTGATTGTTGTCATGACTAATCAGCACATTTCCCATTCAAATACTGATTTGATAATAATATTTACCATTACTTTTTAATCAGGATTTGATTTGTTAAACCAGTTATGATATACACATCTGGATTTTGCAGTTAAAGACATTCCCCTTTCAAAAGATGATTACCATAATGTGAAATTATAACAACAACAACAACTATTATTATTAGTAGCAGCAGTAGTATCAGTAGTAGAAGCGTTAAAATAATTCAATAAAAAATAAAAAAAAGCTAGTATTCATTTTATGCTAAATAAATTTTAATAATACATTATTTTAATTTTTAGAGTAAAATATGACAAGGACATATTTCAAGAGGTTCATCCTGTTATGCAAAAGACCATTTTATTATTATTATTATTATTATTTTTTTTGACTGTGCTTTTTTTTTGGAAAGAAAGTCTGTTCTATTGTGATACAAAACAAAGTATATATGTATATATATATATATATATATATATATATATATATATATATATATATATATATATATATATATATATATATATATATATATATATATATATATATATATATATATATATATATATATATATATATATATATATATATATATATATATATATATATATATATATATATATATATATATATATATATAATATATAAATAATGAAGAACAGTTTATGTGCACAGAAACGGTCACCATTGTTTATTTGACCATAACACGTGTGCATACAGTAAAGGTCAGTATGATACTGGTATAATGGTTTTGTGTTGAATGCCATTGTGTCAGTGTCAATAATCACATCCAATGTGCTGTACAGTATCATAACGCAGAAACGACATGAGTTTTTCATAACATCGAGTGGACAGTCTGTCATTCACATCCAACTGACCAAATGATCATTTACAAGCATGGACGGTCATTGTAGATGTTTTTATGCTGCTAAAGGCCAGTTCAGTGCAAACAGCGCTTACACAATAATCAATGTCACACAGAGTCTGTAAACACTATGCTGCCTCTACAGTTTGTGGTATATCTCAGGTTGGAGGCCAAATGTGTGTGTCCAAGTGTTTTCATTTGAATCAGGATGACATTAAAGTCAGCATGAAATCAAAAAATCACCCAGTTTACTTTCTTTATGCACAGCGCTGGTCTTATGGGGAATATTACACGCATTGTATTTTAACAGAAATGTAGCAAGGTGCTTTTACTTCACTCTAAATCTTCTTTTCAGATCACGTCTGAGGCTGTGCGGACCATTAAAATGTTAACTAGGTTTATTAAGCTCTCATTCAGGTCTTTTTCCGGGTAGCATTCAAAAGTAAAAATGCGACGTTTTTAAAAGCAATCTCATTTTTTAAAAATCAAAGATACAGTAAAAATTGTTAAATAATTTTACAGTTTAAAACGGCCTTTTTCTATGCGAACATCTGTTAAAGTGTATTTGATTTCTGTGATCAAAGCTGTATTTTCAGCATCATTACTCCAGACCTTTCTGGCTACAATCAATCCAGAAATGATGCATTCTTTAAAGAGTAGACGGTTCAAAAGAATAGCACTTATTTAAAATGTATAGAAATATTGTTCAATCAATATATACGTATTTGCTGCCACTTTTCATCAATTTTCTTTTTTTTAGTAGTGAGAAAATGTTTGAGCAATAGTGTATATAAGGTCCACATTTCAACCATCCAAGCAATTTATAAAGCATGAAATAATTGCTTTGGATAAAACATTTTTTTCTTGTTGCATATGTAAAACGAGTTTAAAATGAGATGCTTTTTGGTGAACGTGCTCAATGAAACAGTTTGATTACAGCTGGTCTCTGATTCTCTGGTTCACTGTCAGTGACCTTTGGCACTTAAACACTCTCTAATTATGAGCTAATTCTCCCTGTGGGAGTCAAACTCTCGATAAGCATCAGTGTCGCACACACACACACACACACACACACACACACACACACACACACACACACACACACACACACACACACACACACACACACACACACACACACACACACACACACACACACACACACACACACGCACACACACACGCACACACACACACTCAACATCTGAGTCAAACATGCTGCTCTTAACATCTGTTCATGCGTGCTTGTGAATGATGAAATTGTTTTTATGCTTTTTTGTGTTATTTTACTATACCATACCACTATAACATGCTTTCTATAAAACTAGAGAAAATATAAAAATCCCAAATATACATGTGATTAAACTTTAACTATTTGAGTTTGTATATTTCCAACACCTTTCTTTTAAAGGTAATTTTTGCACGTGAACCAAATTGTACAGCTTTTACATGAATGTATGCAAATTAGTACATGCATATCAAAATGCAAATTACATATATCATAACTTAATTTGTAATACAAGACAAATCTCTTAATGCGCTGTGACTAATCGACTTTGTTTATTACTTGATCTTTTTTTTTTATTCATTTGTAATAATTTTCTCTTATTTAGGATTTAATTTGGTAACCTTCTGGCTCATATTACACACAAAATCGTGAAAAACGTGAAATTATATTATAATATAAAATAAAAGCATCAGGGTTATTCATGACAGTTTACACATTTTCCTTTAAAATGATGATTAACGTGAAACAACAACAGCAATGATACTAAAAATATTGTTGAAAATTATAGTATTATTATTATTATTAATTAGTGCTGACAAATGATTAATCGTGATTAATCACATTAAAATAAAATGTTTTAATAATAATATATGGATGTGTGTACATTTATGTATATATAATATATGTGTGTTTATATAACAAATATATTTCTTTATAATATAAATTAAAGGAATATAGACATGTAAATTCATATAAATATTTTCATTGCATGCATGCATGCACATATATATATATATATATATATATATATATATATATATATATATATATATATACACATACATACATACATTTTATATATATTATAAAAATGCACAAAACATTATGCAATCAAAAATAAAATATTTTGGATGCGATTAATCATTTGACAGCGCTTATTAATGATAATAAAAATATTTTGATGAAAGTACTAAAAATTGCTGGGATACATTTTCTGCTAAATATTTTTACTCTTTAATTTTTAGGGTGAAATACGAACTAAGCGAAAGCAATTTGATATCGGTTAGCTGAAATGTTTTATCTTCATCTGCAAGAATAATAGATACAGCAAGAATGATTTTGGTCATTTTTTGTATTTCTTCACAATGTTTTCATCGGCTCAGTCTTCAGCTCCGGGATCACGCGTGTGTGTGTGATTTTTGCAGCCTGGCTCTGATTGGCGCGCAGAGCCTGAGCGATGCAGTACTCACTGTCCGGAGACACATCGGTCAGACGAATGTCACACTCCACCAGACTGCCGTTGTGGGACATCCCTTCCTCCAGGACCTTCCCGCCGTCCTGCAGGAGACACGACTGCGTGTGAGGTTCATTAAAGACGTCCTTGACTCCATTTATTTAATTCAGGGCTTCATAGTCAACACGAAATGGCATCTGCGACCCATTTTACTTCTGCAATGTGACATATTTCCAGGAAATCGTATTAAGTAAGAAAATGAGAGGGCAAGACTTGATTTTATCTATTATGAATGAATGTGAGCCGTGGTCTTTGAGTAGATAAAAAAAGGACATTTCACCACGCAACTGTCAAGAACTATAACAATTTATTAATACCTACAACGCCGTTAAAAGTTAGATTTTTTTATGTTATTTTCTTTTTTTTTAAGTCTCTTCTGCTCACAAAGGCTGTATTTATCTGATCAGAAATACATTAAAATTGTTAAATAGTTTTAACATTTAAAAAAAAACAGTTTTCTTTGTGAATACATTTTTAAAATATAAAAAAGGAAATTACACCACACAAATGTCAAGAACTATGACAATTTATTAATACCTACAACGCTGTTTTTTGTTTTTTTTTAAGTTTCTTCTGCTCATAAAGGCTGTGTTTATTTGAGCAGAAATACGTTAAAATTGTGAAATAGTTTTACCATTTAAAAAAGATGTTTTCTTTGTGAATATATTGTAAAATATAATTTATTTCCGTGATCAAAGCTGAATTTTCAGCATCATTACTCCAGTCTTCAAATAATTTTAATGCACTGATTATACATTTCCGATTATTATCAATAGTTGTGCTTCTTCATATTTTTCTAGAAACTGATGTTTTATTTTTTTTATGTTTTTCTTAAAATGTTCTTTTGTCCTCTGTCTATTTTTCTTTGATTTTCAACAGAATGCACAAAAACAGCGTTTATTTGAAACTAAAAACCTTTTGCAACATCATAAATGTATTTATTGTCAATTTAATGTGTCCTTGCTGAATAGAAATATTAACGTCTTACTCTTACTGACTGTAAACTATTGAACTACTAAATGATTGAATATTATGAATTATTGAAATATTAATTATTATTTTTTTTTTACCATGTATATGTTAAAAATGGGTAAAATCCAGCCAAAAAACAAGATTTTTTTTTTTTACACTATTTGGTATTATAGCTAAACTTTAACCATTCATGACCTCAAGTAGCCTAAAAACGGTGACTAGATATTTTAGCATGAACTAAAAGCCCGTATATGCATGGCTTAAAATGATGAGGCATTTTCATGAAAGATGCACTGATGAATAATTCACAGTGACAACGGGTGCACAGAAACAGAGCCAAACTTGCTTCCTGTTGACATTGCAAGTGCGATGTTTTTCATACCGCCTTTAAATAGAATAACATAATTTAGTATGTGACTTAGCAGCAGCCGGATCTCTCTACTGTAAACGGGCATACGCTGACGACGAAGCATATCACATTGATTCTGAGCGTGCGGCCTAGTGCTTCTGGAGAGCAGCGTCAGAGCTCTTTCCTCGCCGAGAGATGGTTTGAAATGTGATTTGCAGGAACCATTTGGACCACACGTCCCCGGAGAGAGGTAATCCCCATCCCACATGTCTGTTAGAGAGCATCTATCCGGCAGACATGAATAATTCAACATCAACCACGAGGCTGCGTCATTGCATATTTATCTCTGAGCACGCAATTAAATGCTTCGTTTCTCAGGTTAAACAGGACGGAATGGTAAAAATAAAGCCGGATTGCAAGCTGATAGTTTCCTGATGCAGCTGCTAAAGATTGGATTCATTCCCAGCGATTTTAAAACCCAAAAAGGTGAAAATGAATTGTTCATAATTCATTGCAAAAAGTGTTTTTTTTCCCCATCACAAATATATAGATATTCTTAAATCAAGCTAGATTTACTTAGGACGCAAAACGCGATCGTTTTAGCAGAAACTGAATTTTTCGGAAAACGAGATTTAATATCGTTCACCCGAGATGCAAAATAGAGCAAATATTTCAGCATTAACTTTTTTTCTTTTAAGGAAAAAACTTCCTTGTAAGATTTTGCATCTCAGGTTGCATCCTGTTTTACATAAAACTGTCAAAACCGAGAGAATGTATCTGTTTTAATAGTTTTTTTTGTTCTATTAAATGATTCATTATTTACATCGCTTTATGCATCCTTTATATACACATACGAAAACCAAGTTGATTAAAAAAAAGGAGAAGAAAATGTGTATAAGCCATAATATATTGGGAGGTTTACTCACGACTCCCAGTCTGTTGTTGGACAGGTTTAGGTTCTTGAGGGTACGGTTCTCCACCAGGGTCTGAGACAGTGCCACGGCCGTGGGTTCGCTCAGGTTATTTCCCCCGAGGTGAAGGCTCACCAAGGTCCCGTTCTTCACCAGAGCCTGAGCCAGAGCTTGACCCCCTTCGTCCCCGACGCGGTTGAGCCTCAGGTTGAGGGACACCAGGCTGGTGTTCCTGGACAGAGCGTGAGCCAGCGCCTGAGCTCCCGGACCTCTGATCTGGTTGTTGCAGACGACCAGCCTCTTCAGCTGAGCGCGGGTCAGGAGCTTTCCGATGGCTCGGGCTCCGCGGTCGCCGATGTGGTTATGTGAGAAGTCGAGCTCCTGCAGGGACGGGTGATCCAGCAGCTGACTCACGAGCAGACAGCACTTCTCGTTGTCCACCTTACTGCGACGGATTCTGAGCACCTGGTGCAAAATGTGGGAAGTTAACAGCCAAATTAAATAAATGACGACTATTCAAATATTGAATTGAAATAAAACTAAAAATGTTTAATATTTAATCATTTAATTTAAAAAAACCTGCACGCTATCAATCTTTGCGAGACGTTTTATTAACAATGTTTTGGTTTTATGACCTATATCAGGTATATTTAGGTATATTGTAGGAGAATATACCTGATGAAGGTCACCAAAACGTTGTTAAAATTGTTTTGATCATTTTTGCAAAGATTGGTATTTTGTTTGTCTCAAGAAACTTTACGCTCTCTAGCAAAAGTATTGCATTCCTCCTGAAATTCTTTACACTCTCACAAAAGTATTGTGTTCTATCGCCGAAAAACTTTACACTATTTCTGCATTCCTCCCAAGAAACTTTACGCTTACTCATAAAAGTATTGTGTTCTCCCCGAAAAACTTGACACTTTCTCACTAAACTTTACGCTCTCTTTGCATTCCTCCCAAGAGACTTTACGCTATCTCACTAAAGTATCGCATTCCTCCCAAAAATCTTTACGCTATCTCACAGAAGTATTGTATTTTTCCCTAGAAAAATTACTCTCTCTTGAAAAAGTATTTTGCTCTCCCTGAGTAACTTTGTAATCTCTCACAAAAGGTTTCTGTTCCGCTGCACTGAAATATAATGTTTCCTCCCATCTCAATTGTTTTTATGTTTAACCTTGTTCTTTCTGGAGCCAATTATACAAAATGATTTTTTTGCACAAAGAAAACTCTAAAGATTAGGTTAGGGTTAGATAGGGTTAGGATTAGGTTAGGTTTAGGGTTAAGGTTAGGATTAGGTTAGGGTTAGTATTAGGTTAGATAGTGTTAGGATTAGGTTAGGATTAGGTTAGGGTTAGGATTAGGTTAGGTTTAGAGTTAAGGTTAGGGTTAGATAGGGTTAGGATTAGGTTAGGGTTAGGATTATGTTAGGTTTAGGGTTAAGGTTAGGGTTAGGATTATGTTAGGGTTAGGATTAGGTTAGGTTTAGAGTTAAGGTTAGGATTAGGATTATGTTAGGTTTAGGGTTAAGGTTAGGGTTAGATAGGGTTAGGATTATGTTAGGGTTAGGATTAGGTTAAGATTAGGTTAGGGTTATATAGGGTTAGGATTAGGTTAGGGTTAGGATTCTGTTAGGTTTAGGGTTAAAGTTAGGGTTAGATAGGGTTAGGATTATGTTAGGGTTAGGATTAGGTTAGGGTTAGGATTATGTTAGGTTTAGGGTTAAGGTTAGGGTTAGGATTAGGTTAGGGTTAGGATTAGGTTAGGGTTAGGATTAGGTTAGGTTTAGAGTTAAGGTTAGGATTAGATTAGGGTTATAGAGGGTTAGGTTAGGTTAGGGTTATATAGGGTTAGGATTAGGTTAGGGTTAGATAGGGTTAGGATTAGGTTAGGGTTAGGATTCTGTCAGGTTTAGGGTTAAGGTTAGGGTTAGATAGGGTTAGGGTTAGGATTAGGTTAGGGTTATATAGGGTTAGGATTAGGTTAGGGTTAGATAGGGTTAGGATTAGGTTAGGGTTAGGATTAGGTTAAGATTAGGTTAGGGTTATATAGGGTTAGGATTAGGTTAGGGTTAGGATTCTGTTAGGTTTAGGGTTAAGGTTAGGGTTAGGATTAGGTTAGGGTTAGGATTATGTTAGGTTTAGGGTTAAGGTTAGGGTTAGGATTAGGGTTAGGATTATGTTAGGTTTAGGGTTAAGGTTAGGGTTAGGATTAGGTTAGGGTTAGGATTAGGTTAGGTTTAGAGTTAAGGTTAGGATTAGGTTAGGGTTATAGAGGGTTAGGTTAGGTTAGGGTTATATAGGGTTAGGATTAGGTTAGGGTTATATAGGGTTAGGATTAGGTTAGGGTTAGATAGGGATAGGGTTAGGGGATAGGGTTAGGGTTAGATAGGGTTAGGGTTAGAATTAGAATTAGGTTAGCCCTATCCCTATCTAACCCTAACCTTATCTAACCCTATCTAACCCAACCTAATCCTAATCCTATCAAACCCTAACCTTATCTAATCCTAACCCTATCTAACCCTAACATAATCCTAATCCTAACCCTATCTAACATAATCCTATCTAACCCTAACCCTAACAATCTACTAAATATCTCCTCTTGTGTTTCAGAGAAAAATTAACGACACCACTACTAATAATAACAACGACAATAACTGAACCTGTAAAGTCTTGCAGGAATTCAGAGCTTTTGCCAGGGATTCGCAGTCTCTGAAGGTGAACTCAAACAAATTCCACTCAAAGTTCATGCCGCATCCTTTCACTCCGTACACCACGTCGAACTCTACGAGGTTGGGCAGCTTGTCGAGCAGCATCCGGAAATCGAAGTGATCCATGGAGGGTCCTTCGCTGCCCGTGTCGCTGGCGCAATCCGAGCGGTCGTCCTCGTCAAACCTGGCCGACTCTTTGATGGGCGGCAGCAGCTGAGAGACTCGGAGTCGTTTTATGAAGTTTCGACAGAGTGGCACCGCCTCCAGGATCGTCTTGGTGTCGGTCGCATCCGGGATGAAGTATTCAATGATGTTCTCCAGGTGACGCTCGAAGAACATGCGTTTCCAGCTGTTGTCGTACGCCGAGACGTCCCCAACAGCCCAGCGACCTTCACAGCAGCGCTTCCAGTAGCCCTCGTCACTGATGAGGTTTGCGCTGACCGTCAAGGGAAGAGACGTCGGCAGTCGCTGGAGGACGTACGCTTTGTAGTCGGGCGTAAGATCATCCAAAATGGGTTTCTCTGCAAAATAGCACGGTAGAGGCTTTAATGCAAACTGAGAACATCTTTTCGTTAAAGTAAGACACTAGAGGCATTTTTATTTATTCCTTTTTTCCATGCAGTGGTCATTAAATGCTTCATATTTTATGCTGTTTTGCTTTTCATTATGTATTTCAGGAAAGTCTTTATTTCATCGGGCTTTGTCTCTCTGCGTTTGTAAATTTCAGTATCTCAGCAACACTTACATGAACCGCATTTTACAGTTTTATTCCTATTTCTATTTGTATTAAAGGGGGATTTGTTTGCATGTCGTTCGATTTTGCCTTATTCGTGTCGGCAGATTTCAATCACAATGCATAATCAATTTTCTCAAAATGATGAAAAAAACAGCGAAATGTAGTTTTATTCCTATCTTATTATTGCATGCCTGTAGATTTTAATAAAAACTTTTTTTATATTTTATTTCCACTTAAATCTGGTATGTAAGTGCTGCTTATTGCCATCCACACCCTGAAGGTTTTTAAGGACAAATGCTATCTCAAGACTGTCTTATGTAAAGAAGATTTCAATCTAATATCCCATCTAAACCCTCTAATATGTCAACAAAATGCATTTTTAATTAGATCACGTCTCAGCTGCAAATTTAGACACTGCTCAGACATATTTAGACACTGCATTTAGGGAAACCTGTTATACAAAAACTTAGTTTTCTTAGTGCAACTTAATCGATCAGTTAACTTTTACCCATGTCGTCTGTGTTGTGTAACATCTGCACAGTTCAGATGAGGCGCCCTAAACTGTTAGATACACTTAAATGGCATCGTTTACCTGTAAAATGGTTTATGATATGTTGCAGACAGAGGGTTGTTAGCAGAGGAACCAGCTCCAGGGACCACTCGGGGTCCTCCGCGATCACGCTGCGCATTTCCCGCCCGTCAGCGGCGGCGTTTACCGGCCTCATGCTCCCGGTTCTCCGTGAAGACCGACTCCGAGACATGCAGCTAAAACACCTTTTCTCGACGGACGTTAAAGAGACTCCTTTTTCGGCATATTACACGTTTAAAATGAGGAATTCGAGCGAAGACACGCGAAGCTCGTTCGTTAGGCGAGTCGACAGGTAAACGTTAGCTACTCACTTTCAGCTTCTCCGTAAAGTTTGTCGTCGTCATGGTAACAGACGCGCGCCTCGCGTCACTCACGCGCCTCGCGCGCGCATACTTTACGCTGAACGTGCGAAACAGCCTCGCCTGCGCTTAAAATAAACCCGAATTAACAACATCGCACCACGCAAACGCACAGAAGACAGGGGAAAAAAACGAGGCATAAAGAATAAGGAAGGTCGGGTTGAAAACAGATTTAGAATTAAGGCAAAACTTCGCTTAAAAGGTCAGGATACGCGAGGCCGTGCTCCATAAAATACGATTCAGGTTTCGTGTCTTGACGTGAAAAAAATACTAAAAATTTTAATAAAATATATATCGTTATATGATGAAATAAAACTAATATTTTTGTTTAAAATGTCAGCAATGTGACGATGCATTTGCGTTAATTAATTTCTGCGTGTGCGATGCATAACTGGTGCAGGTCGTGCAAATCAAAATATGTATGGTTTGAGGGACTCCGACACCGACGCGTGCATAAGACCGACAATGCATTGCGTTATAAACATAATTTCAAAACTGCATCGCATTTGAGATTGCATGATGAGTCTGAGACGACAGGCAACATGGAGGAAAAAACACATCCTCGCGATCAAGTGCAAATCAAGTTAAACTGACAATAATGAAGCTGCTGGACTGATATCAATTATGTTAATATTCACATCTGAAACACTGTATAAAATGCAATTATTGCTATCAACTAACACACACCTAATGATAGAGATCTCTTGAAACGTCTGGGCTTCGCTTCAACGCCCCAAAATTAAAATAAAGTCATGACTACAGTTTTTTGTAGTAGTAGTAGTAGCCTACTTAAAATAATTCTAGATGAACGTGAGAAATGTTTCCTTGGCAACAGTTATGAGAACAGGAGGGAGAATTAGATCAATAACCGTTTAATAACCTAAAAAGTATTTTTCATGCAAAAACTAAGGGAACGTGAACATTCTCAAACAAGCAACTATTCATGCATTTTGTATAATTGATGAATAATTAATAATTCTGAGAAGGTTGACCCTTCTGAGAAGGCGTACAGCTCTTTTTATGACCGTCTAGACAAAGAAACGCACGATCAGCGTTATCCTCCAAGCTCTCATCATGCTCGTGCCAACCTCAGCGTGAACAACTAGACACGGCCCGAAGCGTCTCCAGACGTCAGCAGCAGTTGACTGACACCCGAAAACTGCTGAGACTTCAGCCCTCTGCAAAACTCCTGCATTCCTCCCTAAAAGCTAATGTCACGCTTCATCAGACAGCGGCAGCCGGCGGAGAAACACACAAATAAAGCCAAGACGGCTCCTTATTTGAGATCATCATTCAAACACGCGTATAGGCCACGCTATCGCCAAAATATACAGGTCAAAGTGCAACAAAATCTAGTGTTAAATTATTTATAATCATTCAAAAGTAATGCAAACCGGTTACAGGCACGAGCTAAAAAATTAAAAATGTTAATGTCATTTTTTTTTTTTTTTTTAATGTTGATTGTTTTTTTTTGCCAGTTCGGAATTGCAAGATATCACAAATCACAGATGCAACAAAAAAATTCACAATATGAAGAAAACTACAAACTGCTTGCAAACTTTTAAGATGTAAACTTTGCAACATGTAAACCCCGACTGCGACGGACATAAACTGATAATTGTGAGGGGAAAAAAAAAAGTCAGAACTGCAAGATGTAAACAATTACAAGAAATACAAAGATCCAAATTGGGGATATGAATTAAATGAAAAAGACATTATTGTGAGATGCAAGCCCCGATTTGTGAGAAACTCGAAATGACGAGCGATGAGCGCACAATCCTAGGAAATGAGCAAGATATAACCTTGAAATTGTGAGGGAAAAAAAGATATAAAATATAAAACAAAGTCAGAATTGCAAAATACAGACTTATAGCTGAAAAAAAGGCGCAGAATTGCTTAAAGAATTGCTAAGATTTTTAAAAAAAAGTCATAATTGCAAAAAAAATATCAAAAAAAGAAAAATATTGAGGAAGTTATATATACATACATGTGCACATATATACATGTGCATATATATATATATAATTCAAATTTTATTTGTCACACATACATACATGGTACGACGTGCAGTGAAATGTTTTTTACAACGTCCAGTGTTAGGTTAGAAAAAAAAATAAATATATATATATATATATATATATATATATATATATATATATATATATATATATATAATATATATAAAATATAAAAAATAAATAAAAAAAAAATATAAAAAAATATAAAAATATAAAAATATATATATATATATATATATATATAAGAAGAAGAAGTGTACAAGTATAAAAAATAAAATAAAGTATAAAGTGGCTGTGTGAATGTCCAATGTAAAGTGACTAGTGCAATATTTTGTAACTGTCCATTTGTAGTGGCGAGTATCTGGGGAACGCAGCAGAGAAAAGAGTCCATTGTTGGGATGGCTGAGGTCTTCCACGATCTTCCTGGCCCTGGTACAGCACCGCTTGTTGTAGATGTGCTCAGCTGACCGCACCACCTTCTGGAGAGCTCGCCTGTCCTGCATGGTGCTGTTTCCAAACCAGGAGGTGATGTTTCCCGTCAGGACACTCTCGATGGTGCAGGTGTAAAAGTTCCTGAGCACCTGAGATGGGAGTCTGAAGTCCATTAAGCGCCTCAGATGGTATAGACGCTGCCGGGCCTTCTTCACCAGGGTGTTGATGTGACAGGACCAAGACAGGTCCTGCGTGATGTGAACACCCAGGTACTGGAAACTGTCCACTCTCTCCACTGGGGTCCCGTCGATCATGATGGGATGGTAAGAGCGCACCTGCTTCGTGCTGAAGTCCACTATTAACTCCTTTGTTTTGCTGACGTTCAGGAGCAGATTGTTCTCCTGACACCATCTCTCCAGGTTGTTGATCTCCTGAAGGTAGGCCATCTCATCGTTGTTGGAGATCAGGCCCACCACGACAGTGTCGTCAGCAAATTTAATGATGGTGGTGGAGTTTGTAGTGGCCACACAGGCTTGTGGTCTGTCGGTCAGGAAGTTGGTGATCCAGGGACGCAGGGATGGGCTGAGTCCCAGGAACTCCAACTTCGAGGTGAGCGTGGAGGGAACTATGGTGTTGAACGCTGAACTATAGTCCAGGTGGCTCGTGGTTGTGTGGAGGAGGTGTGTGATGGCATCCTCCGTAGACCGGTTCTGGCGGTAGGCAAACTGTAGTGGGTCCAGTGTGTCCGGTAGTGATGCTGTGATGAAGTAAATATATTAATTCATTTTTATACTATAGCCTCCATACTTCACTCCTAGAAAGAGATCAAGTCACCGATACACTGAGAGAGAGAGAAGAGAGAGAGACACAGAGAGAGAGAAAGAGAGAGAAGAGAGAGAGTGACACAGAGAGAGAGAGAGAGAGACAGAGAGAGAGAGAGAGAGAGAGAGAGAGAGAGAGAGAGAGAGAGAGAGAGAGAGAGAGAGAGAGAGAGAGAGAGAGAGAGAGAGAGAGAGAGAGAGAGAGAGAGAGAGAGAGAGAGAGAGAGAGAGAGAGAGACAGAGAGAGAGAGAGAGAGAGAGAGAGAGAGAGAGAGAGAGAGAGAGAGAGAGAGAGAGAGAGAGAGAGAGAGAGAGAGAGAGAGAGAGAGAGAGAGAGAGAGAGAGAGAGAGAGAGAGAGAGAGAGAGAGAGAGAGAGAGAGAGAGAGAGAGAGAGAGAGAGAGAGAGAGAGAGAGAGACAGAGAGAGACAGAGACAGAGAGAGAGAGAGAGAGAGACAGAGAGAGAGAGAGAGAGAGAGAGAGAGAGAGAGAGAGAGAGAGAGAGAGAGAGAGAGAGAGAGAGAGAGAGAGAGAGAGAGAGAGAGAGAGAGAGAGAGAGAGAGAGAGAGAGAGAGAGAGAGAGAGAGAGAGAGAGAGAGAGAGAGAGAGAGAGAGAGAGAGAGAGAGAGAGAGAGAGACAGAGAGAGAGAGAGAGAGAGAGAGAGAGAGAGAGAGAGAGAGACAGAGAGAGAGAGAGAGAGAGAGAGAGAGAGAGAGAGAGAGAGAGAGAGAGAGAGAGAGAGAGAGAGAGAGAGAGAGAGAGAGAGAGAGAGAGAGACAGAGAGAGAGAGACAGAGAGAGAGAGACAGAGAGAGAGAGAGAGAGAGAGAGAGAGAGAGAGAGAGAGAGAGAGAGAGAGAGAGAGAGAGAGAGAGAGAGAGAGAGAGAGAGAGAGAGAGAGAGAGAGAGAGAGAGAGAGAGAGAGAGAGAGAGAGAGAGAGAGAGAGAGACAGAGAGAGAGAGAGAGAGAGAGAGAGAGAGAGACAGAGAGAGAGAGAGAGACAGAGACACAGAAAGAGAGAGAGGACAGAGAGACAGAGAGAGAGAGAGAGACAGAGAGAGAGAGAGAGAGAGAGAGAGAGAGAGAGAGAGACAGAGAGAGAGAGAGAGAGAGACAGAGGGAGAGAGAGAGAGAGGGACAGAGAGAGAGAGAGAGAGAGAGAGAGAGAGAGAGAGAGAGAGAGAGAGAGAGAGAGAGAGAGACAGAGAGAGAGAGAGAGACAGAGACAGAGAGAGAGAGACAGAGAGAGAGAGAGAGAGACAGAGAGAGAGAGACAGAGAGAGAGAGAGAGAGAGAGAGAGAGAGAGAGAGAGAGAGAGAGAGAGAGAGAGAGAGAGAGAGAGAGAGAGAGAGAGAGAGAGAGAGAGAGAGAGAGACAGAGAGAGAGAGAGAGAGAGAGAGAGAGAGAGAGAGAGAGAGAGACAGAGAGAGAGAGAGAGAGAGAGAGAGAGGGACAGAGAGAGAGGGACAGAGAGAGACAGAGAGAGAGAGACAGAGAGAGAGAGAGAGAGAGTTCCTGTCACACTTCTCTTTACGACACATCAGTGAGCTGAGTCCCGGGGCGTCCTGTCACTGTCCTGTCAGAGTAATCCCAGTCGACAAGACACACGCTCCCCAGTCCTGCCACACTAACAGAGAAGAGCGACTCACAGCTGCTCCAGACCCTCACAGCCTTTCAGCGCACCACGCTCCGGTCGGAAGAAAAGCACAACATGCAAGACAGAGAATTTTTGCACGTGAAAAAGTTGAGACAGATAGCTGCAAAAGCGGTGCTTCCTTGAACTGAATGCACCCCTTTACTCCAACAACTAAAAACCAGATTTCTGTCATCATTTACTCACCCTCGGAGCGATTTTATGACTCCTGCCGAACACAAAGGAAGATATTTTAAAGAAAGTCTGTCTGTTTGGGAATAGTATGGAAGTGACACGAAACAGCCCGGTTATTTTATTTTATTTATTTTTTTAAATAAACTACGTACAGGTTTGGAACTACTTGAGAGCGAGTATATTATTAACAATTTTTATTTTGGGGTGAAATATTTCTTTAACATTCGGGGTTTATTCAAATCACGGACCTTAAACACGAGCGATACAGTGATGCTCGACTTAACTTTTAGTCTCCTTGATTCATTTTAAAGACTAAACACAAAAGGCACTGGTCAACTTTGCCTCCGTGACTCTAATATCCTCGTAATATTAGGAATATCCCGAGAAGTGTTTTTGTCTAATTCAGCAGCACTTGCTTCAAATTTTGGTTTTATTTTTGAAAGAGAAACCCTAGATCTCTCTAAAAACCTTTGCTAAGGTGTCGACAAAACCATGCAGGTTTAGGTTCATACATGAAGGCGTGCATACGAATATGACCTGTATGACTACGCATATTCAAAAAACTCCAAAAAAAATAAAAATAATAATAATTACAGTGACTAATTTTGGGATCATGGATATATATTAGTTACATGGAGTGTTGAAAGTAATCGGATTACTTTTTTCACGTAACTAGCACTACTTTTCATTTTACAAAAATTTCAGTTTCAAAAAAAAGCAACCCTCCTGCAAAAATAATCTAACGTAAAGCAATTTTTTCACGCCGTAATACAATATTGCAATACGAAATCAACTTTCCCTAACACCGACGAGTGGTTTTTTTTTTTTTTTTTTTTTTTGGCCTATTAACTTGCCTTAAAGCATGCAGGAATT
>NC_056718.1:24580115-24600115 GCF_018831695.1 Puntigrus tetrazona
TAGCGGCGCACGCTGGCCAGCTGCTGGCTGCTCTCGCTGCCGCCGCCCGAGCTGCTCCCCGCTTTATCGCCGCCGCGGTCCTCCTCCGGGGGTTTAGAGGAGAAGCGGCCCGTCTCCCGGCGCTCCGCGGACGGACAGGGCTGCGCTCGAGACTTATCCGGCCCGGAGCTGCGGTACAGCTTGGACTTGGAGTTCTGCGTGGGACACGGCTCCGACTCGTCCCCGTCGAACTTGCGCTTGGAGTTTTTCAGTTTCTGGCCCACGGGAGCGGCGTCGGACTCTCTGCCGGACAGGAAGGACTTGACGTCGCTGAGGTTCTTCTGCGCGAGGATGTAGTCGAACTCCACCGGGTTGCCGTCGAGAGGCACTCCGAGCCGCACAGAGTCACCCTGCTTGAGTAAAAACGGGTTTCCAGCCGGTATCCGGCTCCCGTTGATCCACACGCCATTCAGACTCTGGGTATAAAGACAAGAAAAACGAGTTAGACAGATTGAAATAAAATGCTATGTGCAAAACACCATGTTATATTATTTATTAATCAAATCTATTTTGATTAGCTTTCATTTTTGTTTTCCCATTTTCATTTAACAAATAAGTTTTTATTAAATTTTTACTTTGCATAATGTACATGTCCTGAGTATATTTACAATATCTATAAATACACACACAGTATATATTATGAAAATATTTACATGTCTACATTTATATTCCTTTAATTTTATCTTACAAATATTTCATATATATATATATATATATAAAACCTATTTTTTCTGAAACATACAAATACATGTGTGTGATCATTTGACAGCAATTATATAATATTTATTTTTTATTTCTGGATATTTATCAATTTTTTTAAATTTTTCAGTTCTATTTTTAATTTTAATTCAAGTTTGTTTTTGCAATAGATTCAATTAAAATGGGTTAATTATATATATATATATATATATATATATATATATATATATATATATATATATATATATATATATATATATATATATATATATACATATAGTTGGTCTTTAATCATTTTTGTTAAAAATAAGAAACAGTTTCCTCAATTTTTACACTTTTTTTCAAGAAGTGTTAAAGATACTTTTAAATACAGGGTCTTTCTTCTTTTCTTTTCAAAGAGGAATATAGATAATACTTAGCGTTTCCAACTAGGTTTCCTGCTTATTTTTTTTGGACTCCATTTTAATGGTTAAACAAACTTTTATTAATCAGAAAACAATTATAATTCTTATAATGAAGCTTAATTTAATACAAATGCATTAAAAGTTTAACAAAATCACATTTAGTACCCTATCAAATGTTTTAGTTTTTCCCGACCTTGTGTTTTATTGTTACCAAATTTCATGTTTTTTTTTTTACAATAGCTCTATGATTTTTCTTCGCCCTTCACAAATTCAATATTAGGTATTTACAATTTCCAATGCACAAAACGTTAATTTAATGTATCCTATTATTAATGAAAATTACACAAATGAATGTTACATTTAAAAAAAACAAACAGAAGAAATAAACAGAACTTTTATTTTGACGGGTTGCCTTGAATGCATTTACATTGCGGTGTGTATATGACCTGAAATAATGACAGAGGAAACATTGCTTACTGTATTAAAAGCTGAATGTCTAAAGAATAAGCAATGTTAAAATTAATAATGCATCTTGATTTCTTGCTAACTACTTCAACAAAAAGAATGCATGTCACACCTCTGTTTATTAACTGACCCACAGACAGATACTAAACCTTATTGTCCGTCACTGTCCACTCTCCATCATCATTTTTCTTGAACAAACAGTGGATTCTGGATATCATCAGTGGACAGCTGGTCGACAGAATCTGATGGGTCACGTTTAGACCACGACCAACAGAAACCTGAATAAAAAGAGAGGGAGAACCAGAAGCAATCGTGTATTTAGACCACGAAATCCGACCAAATAAAAATGATCGGCTAAATCTGGCACATTAAGGTAATTAATGTGCACTGGCCCTTTAAAAAAGAAAAAGAAAAATATAACTCTGGAAATTAGAATACGCAGCGTTGCTTGGACTCCAACGTTAATGCAGCAGGTCAATGTTGTTTGGATTTGGAATAAATCTGTCTCAACTTCAAGCTAAGCTACCCCACATTGTGTCTCCTTGTCAAACTGAGCATCTGAGTGTAATAAACGCATATAAATAGATGAGGTTTATTCAAGCTAATATGCACCTCTGAGCCCTCGAACAGATGCAGCCAGTCACGGTCCTTCCCCACGCGCTGTAAACACCAGATTTTGTCTTTTTCAGAACCCTCTTCCTCGGTGTTTGAGGAAGGAGGCTCTTCGGTCTTTTCCATCATTCCTGCGCCATTAATCAGCGTGAAGTTGTATTGTTTTTATTGTGTCTTGTCCGCCACATACCGCCATGAAGCCGCGCAAGAGTTTTCACAAGAACTCTGCGCTTCCACTCTACCTCCAGAGCGTGCCACGTGACGCCCAGCGGATTCTCTGATTGGCCGCGGGGGGTTCGGGATCGAAGATAATTGGCTGAGAGCACTTATTGAGGACTTGTGACTCTGACAGTTGGTTCTTCTCCGCCAGAGGGCAGTTGGAGGCTCAAAGATGCGAATTTTTCGTTGCGCTGCATTTAAACGCAAAGACCTTTTTTTGCCTTAACGAAAACTTTTTTGGACTAAAAACAGTACGTTTTAAAAGTTGTGCATTTTACAGGCTAGTACCTGCCTTGGAAGTGTAAACGAGGGCCACACTTTCAATAGAACCGTTTTGAAACCCTCATCGAAATAAGCAACAGACGCCTGCGATTGGGCGGACCTGTTCAACGCTGCGAAAAGTAACATGCATCACGTGATACGCTATGTAATCGTAATAGCATTTTTGCTAGTAATTTACAACAGATACCGATCATATAATCATCAAATCAGTAATAACCATTTAATTAAAAAATATTCAAATATATAAATTGCGATATGCTTCATTACAACTCTAACTGCTCATTACTAATCTACCCTACAGCTTTAAGTACGCTATTTTGTTATGCCTTATTGTATTTACTTTGTGTCTCAACTACCATGTAATATGTACCTATAAAAGTAGTTTTGTATAGGCCTACTTAGCGACTCCTAGTGACTGATTTTTCATTATAATACTACCTAAAAAAAAAAAAAAAAAAAATATATATATATATATATATATATATATATATATATATATATATATATATATATATATATATATATATAAACTATTACCATTGGTCCTCATATACTATCATAATGTTATGATCTCGCTGCAAATATGAAGTAAAATCCTCTGTTGCTCAAAGTGTGCCTCTTTAAACCTCTCTTAAAGTAAACAAACGAAGGCTATCTTATCTGAACAGAGCTTACAGTTAGACAAACAGTAGCAGACAGAGAAAACAGAGCCTGCTTATCATGAAGTAAGCTATAAATCTTTCATTTCAAATGAAAAAATCATGGATTTGAATCACTTTATAAAACAGAAAGGCGCCCGATGATTATAAGCCATTCACAAACACCTTCCAGAAAATATCACCTTCTGGCAAGTCTGATAAAATATTGATAAAATTCATATGAATAATTTTTCCTGCACTACCAGTATTGTTTATGTTCATGCCTTATTAAAGAGACACAAGCACAGAATATTTTTCACGCAATATATTATATACAAACTCAGTTTTAAAACGACAAACGCCCAAAAACAGAAAATCACCACAAGCAGTACCCCTTATTCGTGAGATCAGAGAAAACAGAATTACACAGATGTGACTCGGTATACACACTCCTGAACACGCCGACATGATCAATGCGTCTTTGGCTGAAAGCTTAAAAGAACGAATATGGCTTTTAGAGCTAACGAGATTTGTTTTGGGAAAAACAAACATATCCGTGTCGTTCTCTTACCCGTACAAAAGAAAACAAGCACACACACACACACACACACACACACACACAGAACACAAAAGAAGAATGCATTTCAGATCCATTTCGCAAAAACATTTGGCAACTCTTGCGAGCATGTCAGCTTTTCCTCCCCAAAGGTATAACGGAAATCACAGAAAGGAAACCGAGAGGAAACACGCAGGGAAGGTCAGCTGGAAAAAAAAAAAGAGGGGCCCACCTTTGCATCATCCATGTTCTCCAAACCAAGCACAAAGGTGAGCTTCTTTGGCTTTATGTCAAGGCTGTAAAGATAACATTTCACAACTTATATAAGTCTTCCATCCCAGGAACGTCTATGCCCAAACTTCTACTCCGTTGGGAAATCAATGCACCCTTGCACGCGCTTCACAGCGATTATGGACGAACATCTGGAGCCGAACCTGTTTAACTGATGAAAACAACACAGTGCAGTCATTCCCGTCTTCCACGCACATCCATGCCAGATTGTGTTTGCTATCTCGCATAAATGTACGCGTTGGGCAAGAAAGCAGCTACAGGGCAAAAAAAAAGAAACCTGGATTAGAAAGGATGCAAAGCGCAAACGGTTACAAGGCACATTCAACAAAAATTCACATCTAAATAAATGTCCCTATGTTAAAAAAAAAAGCATGAAACAACCCAGTTCATTTTGAAGAAACATCAGTAAGACTGAAGGAATGCTACATTTAAACTATCGTCATTTACAACAAAAGCCCATCTGGATGTGGTTTGCTGGAGGGTTTATGATTTGCGCTGAAATTATTAAAAAAACGAGCATTTTCGCAGCTTGAACAGTTTCCCTTGGATCAAGTGTCAGCGATACTCCAACGATGTACATCTGATGGTGTCTGGAATCTCAGGAGACGTCACATTTCTCCACAAAATCAAATAAAAAGACTTTTTTTTACATGTATTATTGCGCATACAATTCACGTGTTTAGTGCCGTGAGATTTTTAACACAAATAAGCGCACTTCCGAGTACAAATTCTCATTATCGTAATGGCGAGAGCCGGTTGGCGTAGAAACGGTTTTCACTCATAAACTGATTTCAAAATTTCACGTTCGATTACAAAGAAACTGCACAGCGAATCAAAGGTGCAGTTTTTAAGTAGAAAGGCTATTTAAATGTTTTAAACGGCGTACTGGCTTTAATGCACGCTCATTAAAAATATATAGTAAACTTCTACTATAAAACGCATTGCAAAAAAATGTTATTCGAGGTTCGAAATTAACGTCTTCGTGACCGCTCGCAAAATTGAAAAGCCATTTCCTTCGTAGAAACTATGAAGCGCACACCGAAACGAGTTTCTAGTACATATTTCCTGAAAAATTGCTAAGAAATGGCAACCGACACCAATTTGAACCGGAAATGTTTCGAGAAGAGCGGAAAAGCATTTTCTCCGCGACACAAAAATATTTTCTATTCTTTGTTTCAAAAAAAAAAAAGCAGTAATATTTCGTTTATCGGTTATGTTGCGAAAACTCGACCTGTTTTTTTTGTTTTGGTGAGATTGACCCGCATTCTGCGCACCGTTTTCCTGTTTTTTTTGGTGCACGCAAAAAAAAAAAAAAAAACCTGCTTCATTTCACCCTGATATTCTGATTGGCACTTAAGCGTCCGGCTCAGAGTCGAGCTGCGTAGTTGATGCACAGCGTGTGGTCGCGGACGTCCCCCCATCCTCCGTTCTTCACGTGAGGCTGATGCTGCACCGGCCCGTGGTCCGTCAAGGTCAGAGCGGGCGGGAAAAGAGCCGCTTGCGCCTCCTTAAGCGCCTCGTCCACCCTCTCCAGGGCCTTTTCCGGCCGGCAGCCCTCCTTCTGATGCAGGCCGCAGTCTCCCGTGTGGAGAACCCGACTCCCGAGAGCCACCAGAACCTTGAGGGGTTTGGAGATGCACGCTCCAGACAAGTTCTGCAGGGTCCAGTCCCAGTTATAATCGTCGTAGGTGCAGAACGCGTTATTGCATCCCATCAGTTTGTAGTAGAGCTCTCTGGAGACGCCCATTCCTATGTTGTGCTTCGTGGAGAGCCACCCGGCCGTCTCCGTTTGGCTGGAAAGCTCTTGGAAGCCCGATAAGCCGTTGTGGTTGCCCGCGGCGAGGATGTCGCAATCCCCGCATTTGGCTCTCCTGAGCTCGGTCATGGATTTGAAGTACGCGAGGAAGTCCGGGAGAAGGTAGTTGTCCTCCTCGAGGAAGACGACGAACCCGTTGTATCCGCGAAGAACCCTCACTCGCTCGAACACGAAATGCAGCTTCCACCACCAGTGGTGTTTGGTTTGGGTGATGGACGCTTCCCTGTAGTGTCCGTACGAATCCGGGTGCTCTGCGTTCAAGCAGCCCTTCTTCACGGCGTCCTCCTTCGATACGTCCCTCGGACAATCTTGAGGGTCCTGTCCCGGGAATTCGTTGGGATACAGCTGGGTGCTGTAGGGGAAGTAGATCTGGAGGACCCTGCAGAAGGCGATTTCTTTGACCATGTCTGAGATTTCCTCCGAGAAGTAGTCGTGACTGAACACCACAAGCGTGTTTTGTATCCCGGTGACTTTCTCCAAGGAGCGTATGAGCATTTTGAGGTACGCCGGACGGTTGTGGACTTGCACGACCACCACCGCCTCGGGATCCGACGGGAACCGGTCCTGGTTCTGAACGAACTGCCTGTAGTTGCTGTCGTAGACGGACTTCCTCATGTTCTCAATGGTCCCGTAGTCAAACTTAACCATGATAGCAGTCTGAGTGATCTCCTTTTCGCCCTCCTCCGCGCTCGTCTCGCTCTTAGCCCGTCGTATGGTGTAAAACAACACTACAAACACGGTTAGAACGACGAGGAAGGCGATAAAGTTCTTCTTCAACAACCGGAGTCTCATTTTCACGGCCGAAGCACCGCGGAAACCGGGAGCTGCGGGTCAAACCGTCGGCTGTGGACACGATCCGGGCATTTTCACGGCGAGCGTTCAGGTGAAACGCGGACGTCGCTCTGTCACGAGAAGTTCATGAGTGAGTTCGCTCGCCTAAAAGAGCGCGGAAATGAGCGCGCGACTCGTCGAGATGGCGCCGGCAGCGACGGCGTTTCGTCGCGAGCGCGGTTGTTTGCGAAGCGAGGGCTACTCACCCCGGTAAAGTGTCATGTGCGGCAAAGTTGGAAGCAGGAAGAGAAAGTGCTGCGAGGATGAGGAGGTCTCTACTGCTGACGTGTTCTTACAGTCGACAGGAACACGCGCGCACGCTCCTCCTCGCGCAGACACTGCTACACTTACTACAGACTTAGGAGATGTTTTGTGTTGTTATCATTAATTATGTCGGTAAAATCTGTTTAAATGGTATGTATTTGTTATCCTATCACTTAGCCTGGAGTAAAAATATATATATATATATATATATATATATATATATATATATATATATATATATATATATATATATAAAGGCTATATTACTTGCATCTACACAATACATATATATATATATGTGCTGATATACTGATATATAGCTGAATTTATATTATATGTGTGCATGTATTTGTGTGTGTATGGGCTATATTACTTGCATTTATTAAATACGAATATGTTTTCACTAACATATAATTGAATATATATATATATATATATATATATATATATATATATATATATATATATATTTATATTTATATATATATATATATATATATATATATATATATATATATATATATATATATATATATATATAAAATTTGTAATTGTATATATGTCACATATCAAAGACACATTGTTATTTACCTACCTACGTGTATGTATCTATCTATCTATCTATCTATCTATCTATCTATCTATCTATCTATCTATCTATCTATCTATCTATCTATCTCTCTCTATCTCTCTCTCTCTCTCTCTCTCTATATATATATATATATATATATATATATATATATATATATATATATGTGTGTTGGTAGATATTTGATATATGAATGTGTCCTTTTAATTACATCTTTGCATCATTCTTTTTTTCTTATATGTGTATATGTATTGTGTAGAAACATATGCATTTAAGACAAATATGTTGTTTACATATTAAATATATTTATACATAATCTAAAATATAATAGCACGTATATATATAAAATGTATATACATGTGAATACATTGCAAATATTTATTGCATGTGTGTTTACTTGTGTTTATGCATTTTAAGATATTACATTATATTTGGGGTTTTATTAAATGTGTAAGGAATATAAAACAGCGACCATAGATATTGAACATAGAATTGAAATGATGTCTATAAGTGCTTTTTAAAAGTGCCTTTGTGAAATATTAAAAATACTAAATTATAAAAACCCATAACAAGTTCACAGAAATGTTTAGGTTTAGACAATTTAATAATTAAGTATAGATATATATATATATATATATATATATATATATATATATATATATATATATATATATATATATATATATATATATATATATATAGAAAGCCTTTGGCACATTAATGTCTGGATAGATTCCACGTAAACCAGGCCTACAGGACGAATGCATGTGATTTATGTGTGTCTGCTGGAATCGCTGAGATGTTCCTCGACCTGTACGTGACGAAAGAGATTAAAATAGAGATTAAAAAAAAGAGAAAACAAAGAAAAACCTGTTTTGTCCAGCATTTACGAAAGACTCACGACAAACCAGCTTTGCAGCTCTTTTGTTGGTTATTCAGATGACCTCTAGATGGCAAAAGAAGAGCATCATATTATATGTTAAACCCTCTTCTTACGTCATTGATCTTTCATAAAAACCAGAACCCCTTGTAACCCAATAGCTTCACTCGACCTAAACGACTTGAGGTGTTACGTGGGATTTAATCATGTTGTCACCTAGAAGAAAAAGCCAACGCCAATCAGAAAAATAGGTGATACCAGTTAAATAGTGCATGCAGCTGAATGATGCACCAAGCCTGTATATTTTACTTGGAGATTAATCTCGTATCTACTAGAGAAGCGAAACGTTTGATTAACGCCCAATAAACGTTCATTTAAAATGCTAAATGACTCCCTCTATTGGCAAAGAAATCAAACTACACACAAAAAAACCCTTCAAATCAATAACCTTTAATATTAATATACAATTCAGAGTTTCCTTTTAGTTGCTTTCGCCAGATCTGTTCGGTGGCAGTAATGCGGGAATCCATTTCAACATCAATTCGTGTTTTTTCCCGATCAATCCCGATGCCTTGCGTAATGGCCTCAACGCTTTCAGAGATCAACTCAACGTTCAGCAACTCAATGTGAACCAGTTTCGCCCATTAAACCAATAAACTGAGGTCTTTTTTTAATGATCGGGTGGAACCGCGGTTCTCGAAAACACTCATTATCTGTTTAACTTAATAAGCCCCGGCTTCCATGGCCTTAAAACAAAGGTCACGCTCGGAGTAGCGGGCCTCGGTTTAATTTTGGTCGTGAGGGTTTGGAGCCGGTCAGCAGCCTCCGGACACGTGACGATAACGGAGCCGTCTGAGACGTCCCACGCTTGTTTTCTTCCCCCCGAATTCTCCTTTCAGCTGCGATTTTAATAGCTTTAAGGCAACTCTCAGCGACGTCTTGAGTGGGTCTTCTTTTAAGAGTCCACGAAAGGTCAGAATGACATCGAAACCTGTCAGAGTGGTGCAAAAAAAGGACATTTTGCCCAATCCGTGCTCATTTTCTGCCTGCTCGCCATCTAATCGGTTGTAAAGTACTTGCGCGTAAAAATGTTATGCATCTTTTTACAGAAATGTCCGCCGTTGTGTGGTTTTTCTTGAGTCCTTGATACTTATTTGATGGCTGACGAGTGCTGAAATCCACACCGAGCCGCTATTAATTTTTATAAGATAGATTTATGTTGGTTGGACTGTGCGTGAGGCCTAATATCCGAACGCATGTTCTGCCAAAGATCTTTTTCGCGCGTTTGTGTGAATTAAACAACTCTTAAACTGCAGCTCCGTGCAAGTCTTCGCCCAAACGATTTGTTTTTCTCGAACCGAGCGTTATCTTATCTCAGCGCTCACCTTTTCTCGTTCTGTCTATGCAGTTAGCTCAATATTTTCACAATGATTACAGGAACGCGAGACAATGGTCTCGATGGCTCCAAAAACAGTTTTATTGTTTCCTGACACTAGATAAAGATAAAAAGCCTTTCCAAAACAGTTCGGCTCAGGCGCTATTGATCATGAGGTATGAAGTTAGCAGAAGAAAATATGAAGCAATCTTGATTGAGTAAACTTTAAGCACATTTAAATTTTTTTCTAGTGAACCATATTTTGCACATTTTATAAAAGCGTGCGAGATTACATGAGAAGCACCTCTAAAAAATGCATGCAAACAAACTTTTGGCTGGACATTTTCATAGCGTGTCAGACAGCCGAGTATTGTTCACAGTTTGTGGGTGGACTTGATTAAAAACACGCTATAAAGAATTCTTTATTCTTTCCTTTTTGCAGTTGCATTATTTTTCAGTTTTGACGTTCAGCATTGCTCGTTAAGAGCTATTAAATGTTTTACAGCCAGCGTTTTGAACATACTCCATTAACTTATTCCAGTTTCACATTCAAATGCACAAAAAATAAGAGAAAAACACAGCGCCAAACATCAGTCCTTCAAATAATTTATTGCGATCGCGTCCCGTTTGAGAAGCCAAGGTCATTTATAGACAACGCGGGCGTTGGTTTCACATTTTTACTGCTACTGACGATCAAAGACAGAAGCAATAATGAAAAGAAAATGATGCATGCATAAAAAGAGTCTCATGAAAATGCATAAACAGTATGCCAAATATAAGCGAAAACCTGATACGCAAAAGTTGATTTTGGAGTATGCATGACGCGCGTGTGTTCGGCGTGCATATAACACGCGGTTTTTGCATGCATATATTATTTCTTAATAATGCGAAATTTGATAAGCATCCACCACACAACCCCCATCACCCCCAGCGCGTAGCACATGCACGCCAAAGTCCATTTTCGCGCGTATTTGGCGTACTATTGACACGCACTGGAACCGGACACGTGCGCTTATTAATGTTTAAGCGCGTCCAGGTTTTGCAACAGCTAGCAGGGCTTGTGAGGTTTTTTTTTTTTTCCCTCGGAGCAGCAGTAATCTCGGTGTCTTGCCACGAGAGGCCGAAACATCTGTTCTCAATCACAGCTCAGAAACATCGGTATGCGCGAGCGGGGAGAAGCGCGGGGCGCGAAAACAAAAAAGGGAACGCGGTGAAATCAGCGCGTGCTCCCCGGGGTTGGGACATAACGCGACGAAGCGCGACTCACAGGATGACCGGCGTCCTTTAATTGCGTAAAAGGCCCGTCGCGTCTCGATCCGAGAGCGTCAGAGTCCGCGCGACGCGCTCGGTTGCCAGGTTACCACAAAAACAACTCCAAAAAAATAATAACGCGAAGATGACGACGTCTCCACGCTTTTATTTTTTTTTTTACGAAATCACCCGACACTCATCAGTGATGCACTACGGCTAAGAAAAAAGTCACTTGACATCAAAACAAAAACGCTTCTGTCGTTAGTTTCCATTACAGTCGAGCTAGTTGTCGCTGGTTTTAGGTTACCACACTGACTAGGACTAGTTTAAAAAAGCCAAAGTCGCACTTGCATAAAAGAATGAACTCAAATAAAGCTAAAAGCAGGCTAAACAATTGTTTCGGCAAAACTGTAGGCCGTATTCACGATTCTGTAATATTACAAATATGAAAAAAAAAAAAAAAAAAAAAAGTGCTAAAAAGGCATAGAGTATGAAAATTAAAACATACCCTGACATTTATGAAAATGTAACATAATTTTGCTAACTAAACTAGTTTTCACATGGCATGCGGGTAAACGAATGCACTATTTGATTTGAGCTTTTTTTTAAGTTTTATTTAGATTTAAGTTATTTTAGAGTTATTTATTCAACTTTGACATTTTTAGGATTGAATTCGTTTTTAGCTTCTCATTGAAATCACACCCCCAGCACCTTTTTATTCATATATTAACCTCTATATATTAACATACTATTATCCTATTTCAATCAATCTGACAAACAACTTATAATCTAGAATTAATAAAATACTTATATATATATATATATATATATATATATATATATATATATATATATATATATATATATTATATATATTATCAAAAATGTTTAACATGATACTTCACTTGCTTTACTTTACTGCTTAACTTGTCATATAATTTGAAATCAGTGCCAATTTGTACCCAGCATTGAATGAATAAACGTATAACATTTACGTGCATATCTAAATGTCATATTTTTTGCATTAACAATCTAACAAGCACAATAATAATTCTTGTAGTGTTGATTTAGATTACTCAGCAATGCTTAAACTGATGTTAACAAATACAATTAGTTTTTACATATTAAACTAAACGCTAGCGTACAGCATTCATCAGTCTTAGCTAACGGTAACTAATATTGTTAAGTGCACGGATCCTTATTATAAAGTGCTTCTTGCGTTCACTCTTGTTTTTCGTTTAAGAAAGCCGAACTGGACTTCTTATACTCAAGAACTGCATGTGCAAAAAAAAAAATGCACGTTTCCTCTCGTTATTTTCTGTCCGAATGAATCAGCTGCCAGTCTGGACTCTCTCAGCCCGTGAAAACACGGCGTGTTTATATCTGCACACTCACAGCGTGACCGTCATGTGGTTGAACTTGGCTGGAGTGGAAAGCTCTTCTATCTCGGGTCCGGGTCGGGCGGGCGGGGAGTGTCCGGTGGTCTTTGACGGATTGAAACCGATGGGAGGAAATGACTCGGGCTTCTGGAGAAGATCCTGCAATGCGTTACAAACATATTAAAGTCATTGAAAAGCTATGCAATGCAATTGGCATTTGTATCCCAAATATTAAAATGCGGCACATAATCAGTCCCACACCTCTTGTGCTAACTGTTTTTTTTTGGGGGGGGAGTGTGAATGTTATCCGTAATGGAAAAATAACGAGCCGTGAATCACTTACACGTTCCAGTCGTTTCGTTGGAGGCCCATCAGCCTCTGACTTTCCTCTTTATGTGTAGCTGCTGTCTAAAACGTTCTCGTTTTGTCAACTGTTTAAAGAAATTAATACTTTCATTCAGGGAGGATGCGTTGAACGGATCAAAAGTTACAGTAAAGGCATTTATAACGAAAAAAAGCGATTGCTTTTGTTCTTCTGAATCTTGGAAAATAACAAAAAACGCTGGGCAGCACAACTGCTTGTTGACACTGATAATAATTAGAAACGTTTCTTGAGTATTAGAATGATCTCTGAAGGATCATGAAGGAGTAATGATGCTGAAAAGGTTTGAACACAGAAATGAATCACGTTTTTGCAATATGTGACCCCATCTATACATCATCTGAAAGTTGAATGAATAAGCTTTCCATTGATGTAAGGTTCGTTGGGATAGGACAACATTTGGCTCAGATAGCAACTAGGATTTTGCACTTGAAAAAAACTTCGTTTAAATATTGAAAAAAATAAAATAAAATGTTTAAAGTTGTCCAAATGCCCTTAGCAATGCAAATTACTAATCAAAAATTAAAGTTAATAAAAAAAAATTAAATTTAAAAATTTAAAAAATTAAAAAGTTTTTAGATATTTATGTTAAGACAATTTACAAAATATCATGATCTTTACCCAAAATGCATAAAATCAAGTGTTTTTATCTTTTCGGTCACCAAAATCAATTTTTAAAAGCTTTTTGAATGAATTGAAATGTCTCCTTTAATAACGTTTAAAAAACACATGGCATACGTTTTATCTTTTTATTATAAATGATCGTGTTTTTTTCACACCACTTATTTTTTTCATGTCCTCATGGCCTTCTATGAAAGTATACTATTTGTGAATAATCATGAATAATTAAATATGAATATGATTATAATATAAATATATATGAATAAGTAAATGAGAAAATTTTGCCATTGTCATAAATATCTATCTGTGCTTTTTTGCTGGTAATGACTTTTTGGAAGTAAATTCATTATTCATTAAATCATATAATTCAGATCCGTTCTCGGTAACCCCTCAACCCGTTCATTCTCCCCATTAAATGAATAAACTGATACTTATGTGACATAATTAACAGGAAGTGACGTGAACAACATAGCATTACCACTTTCTCTAATAACTATAACCTATTAAGTTCATGATATTGTGGTTGTCAAGCCTAACGACTCAACCCTTTACATCAAGATTAGCAAACTATTAATTGTTAAAATTATTTTGTTATTTTAACAATAAACATGAATATCATGCACAACAATAAATGAAATCATAACAGGGTTGTGCTTTTAACACTTTGGTTCATTGAGTCATAACATGCATATGTTGAATATAGTAATGTCTTTTAAAGCTTTTTGCTGGTAATGACTTTTTGGAAGTAAATTCATTATTCATTAAATCATATAATTCAGATCCGTTCCTCGGTAACCCCTCAACCCCGTTACAAAATCATTCTCCCCCCATTAAATGAATAAACTGATACTTATGTGACATAATTAACAGGAAGTGACGTCATATAAGCCTTCTTAACAACATTGTGAGCAGACACAGGCAAGTTACCACTTTCTCTAATAACTATAACCTATTAAGTTCATGATATTGTGGTTGTCAAGCCTAACGACTCAACCCTGTTACATCAAGATTAGCAAACTATTAATTGTTAAAATTATTTTGTTATTTTAACAATAAACATGATTTCTTAATATCATGCACAACAACTGCATCGCGCTCAACCCTGTTACTCTGATCATAACAGGGTTGTGCTTTTAACACTTTGGTTCAATATTATTATTTTCGATCAAGAGTCTCATACCACATGCATATGTTGAATATAGTAATGTCCACGTTAAAGCTTTTTTGCTGGTAATGACTTTTTGAAAGTAAATTCATTATTCATTAAATCATATAATTCAGATCCGTACCTCGGTAACCCCTCAACCCCGTTACACAAATCATTCTCCCCCCATTAAATGAATAAACTGATACTTATGTGACATAATTAACAGGAAGTGACATCATATAAGCCTTCTGAACAACATTGTGAGCAGACACAGGCAAGTTACCACTTTCTCTAATAACTGTAACTTATTAAGTTCATGATATTGTGGTTGTCAAGCCTAACGACTCAACCCCGTTACATCAAGATTAGCAAACTATTAATTGTTAAAATTATTTTGTTATTTTAACAATAAACATGATTTCTTAATATCATGCACAACAACTGCATCGCGCTCAACCCTGTTACTCTGATCATAACAGGGTTGTGCTTTTAACACTTTGGTTCAATATTATTATTTTCGATCAAGAGTCTCATACCACATGCATTATGTTGAATATAGTAATGTCCACGTTAAAGCTTTTCACATTAAGTAAACTTCTCAGAAAGAATGTCTGATCTTTCTTTATCAATTTAAACATCTACCGATATCTATGAGTCTTTGATGGCATCGAAAACAGCAGCAGAAAGGCAGAGGCAATTAAAGGTGTAGATAATAAAAGTTCTATTAGTTGTATGAAATAGTTTACTAACTGAAAAAAAACATTAGATTGATGGTTGCTTTCCATTTTAGGAAATCTTGCAGTGAATTATAAGTAAAAAACAACAACTTATATGTTAAGCTGCATTTGTCTCTTCAACCCCGTTACCCATGGTCTCAGCCCCGTCACACGTAAATTTTCATTAGCGATTTTTTTTAGGTGCATGAAAAAACATCTTTATGTTTGTTGACCTCAGTCATAACAATACAGATTTTAGTTCAAATTCTGAAGTTTGATCAAAAATCAGGAGGTTGCCGTCACAAAAAGTTCAATTTTAGACTTTAGTGTAGCAAAAGGGAGCGATTTTATGTAACTTTTTATATTTGTAAATACTGAATTTGCGTGAGGGACATCTAATTAACAGTGAAATGTTGATTTCATTATGAATACATTTTATGATCATATTCAGAGAGCTCCCATAGCGTTCATAACAGGGTTGAATACTAATAGTTCCCATGTCTAATAATGAGCAATAATATAAGATAATGTCATAATTGTTGTGGGATGTTCAAAAAAGTTATGCATTTTGGTAAAAGGCTAAAAATGTGTCCAAATCATACCGGTTTCGTGGAATGGCTCACACAGAAATCAATTTGAATAACATTTTTTTTCAAAAATACAGTTTTTATGTGCTTTCCACCAACTTAAAGCAGCCATAGTGATTACCAAAAAGATTTAAAGGTATACATTTCATATTTCATAAACGGAATCATGTTCTCCCTGGAATTAAACCCACGATTTGGCATCGATATTTCCAGTTGAGCTACAGGAAAAAGGACAACAAATCCACATAAATCCTGGACAAAGCATCTTCAATTCCAGATAAGCGCTAACAGATGGTTTCCTCAATAAACGTTTCATATTTTCTTTCGGAAAAGCCCTGCCGTTCATAAATCCAGATGAGTGAGTTTGAGTTTCTCTGATTTGCTGGTGAAAAAAGTACAACAGTAACTACCGTATATTAGCATCCACAGCAGTGGTGAACTCTCTTCTCTATTTTCTTTGTTTCATGGGTTTAAGCAAACATCGCCTAAATCATACACCTTTAAAGTCAAGTTTAAATCGCTGTAAAAAAGACCTTGTGTGTGACAGCTGGAAGATGGATGGAGGAAGCAGATATCATTTAGGAAATGCCAGCTTCTTTTCCAAAAAACGCAGATGGCACAGCACACAACCAGTCCTGCTGATATTGCCATCCTCCACACGCAAGCAGCTTTACAAATAGCAATCTGCCCTGGGTTTAAACTCGATCGGGTTTGAAACATGACATCCGCGGCGTTGAGGTTTAGCGCAACAAATTATTATTTCAAAAAATCAGTAAACGCAGCAATTCGAGTTGAAGTTACTCGACATTTTATTTATGCAATGATCAGAATTATCACGGGAAGATCAAAATAATGCTTAAATGTTTTAAATCAGTTGAGCGTTTAACGTTTAGGTTTAAGTTTAAGCATCAGTCTTACAGAATAAACACAAACTCATGCTTTCAATTACAATCCATCAGGAAATAATAGGTAACGAAAATAGCATCAACAGTTCATTAAGTCTTAAATTGCCAATAAATAAGTTGCCAAAACGTCATGTTAAACATTTAGTTGTGTAAACCTGTGTGCACTAACTTTCGCATCTCCTTTTATTAAATGTTAGTCATGGACTTAGCGGAGTCTGAAGTACCACTAAGTTTTATAAGCTACTTTTTCATTTTGTAACAATGAGAAAGTCTTGAAAGGTTGCTTTCGTTTTATCGGATGAATTAGTTTCTGAAACGTTCAGCAATTATTTCAGATTACAGCATTGTAAAGGGTCTGCATTTTATGCACTATAAAATTTATGGTAAAAAAAAAACGTGCAGCTTCAAAAAATGCGGTAACGATGCTTTAGGTTTTACAGTTAAATACCATAATGTCATTAACTGACAAAATGCTAATATACCAGCCTGCTGAAATCTGTTTTGTACTTTTGAAAAACACTGATAACCACCACCACTTTCATTTTGAAGTGATCAGTGTCATTCACACAAACACTAAACACCATCATGGTGAGAAATAGATAACCGAAATATATAATAAACATCCATTTAACAGCATTGCATGCAGCACACAAACGTAATAAACATAACTGATATAGTAAAAATAGAAACTAAAAAGTAAAAATATAGTTATTTCAACATAAAATTCCAAATCAAAACCAAATTTGAAATGCAATGCAGAGAATTCTGGGAATGTCAGCTTACAGTTTTTTCTTGTAAGATTTACAGGAATTTACCATTTAGCAGATTTTTACTACAGCATTTTTAAATTTTTTACTCTTAAAAAACTGCAGTATATTTATATATATATATATATATATATATATATATATATATATATATATATATATATATATTATTTATTTATTTTTTTTTAATTATTATTTATATATATATATGTATGTATATATATATATATATATATATATATATATATATATATATATATTTTTTATTATTATTTATATGTATATATATATATATATATATATATATATATATATATATATATATATATATATATATATATATATATATATATATATAATAAATAATAAAAATATATATATATACATATATATATTTTTTATTATTATTTATATATATTTTATTTATTTATTTATTTATGTTTTTATTTATGTATTTATTTATGCAGTCCTCTATATTTATTTACATATTTTTATCTAATAACGTGGAAATAAGTCACTTTGAAAAAAGTAAAATGGCTTGACATACATACTTTCAATAAATGATTAGGTAAAAAAGAAATGTAGGCAAAGTAAGAATCACAATATAAATCACTGAGAAGTGCAAAATGCCTTATTAAATGTGAACGCAAAACAAATCCCAGAGCATCAGTGCTTTTGTGTTAACATTGTGTTTAGCTCAAATCAGCACTCTGTTACCAGCTTCCACGAATACAGCCGTGATTTTTACCGCACCGCTGAGAAACGATGTCTAATACAAACAGATCTCAGAGGAGACATCATTAAAAACAATGGCTTGGCCGAACGGAGCACGCAGGTGCTGTACGGCTATTTAAAACCATCAAAACCAGCTCCTAAATCATCAATAGATCAGAAAAAGCGAACTTCCGCGGGGTGAGAGTCATTTCCTAAACCCGAGTGCAACAACTAAAGAGCAAGCAGAACTATTGTCACTTTTCAAGAGCTTTGTAAGTGCTTTTAAGGTCGAGACCAGGTGACTAAAAATACTGCTTAACTGCCTCAACTTTCCAACGGCAACAAGAACGGCAAACAAGAAACAGGAAAGTCCTGCTTGAGAACGTATAGCTCTATTGTACATGTCCAGTACAGCCAACTCGTCTATAGGGAAAAGCATTGTGTTTCTCTTGTGTCGAGCCGTTCCTGTAGTTCAGCCAGAGTCAGGGTCAATGGTTTGATTACCAGAGGACACACACACTTATACTTTTTTTTTTTGAGTTGCTATAAATGGTTTACATCCGAGTACAGAGACCACCCAAAAATTGCAATTCAATAAGCCTCAGGGCATCCAAGATCGGGTTTGGAGAAATCGGTGTCTCAGCAGCGAATGGGTGCCGTCAGAATGAGAGTCCAAACAGATGATAATCGCAATGATCCACATTTTTTAAAGTTTTTATCATAATTTTGGACTTTGACGGCACCCATTCACTGCAGTGCGTCGATTGCATGATTTTATCGCGATTCTTTGTTATTTTGCATGTTGCCTAAGCATTACAGCCAAACCAATTCTTTCAAGGTAACAAAACATAAAATAAAAAAATGCAAACATACCATACTGTTCTTTCCATCTTCTTTTGATTTATTATGACATTATAAAAAAACGCATTGATACTTGTGCTGCTTTACTGAGACTTTTGGAAGTCGGATGGAAAGCATCTGCTGATGGAAACGTAACGGCAAGAGGCGTTTATGTTTATGGTTGTTTAAACAAAACACTATTGTGTTCACCATATTCACGACCCACAAGTCTGCAAATCCTGTTTATATATTTATATATATATATATATATATATATATATATATATAGAGAGAGAGAGAGAGAGAGAGAGAGAGAGAGAGAGAGAGAGAGAGAGAGAGAGAGAGAGAGAGAGAGAGAGAGAGAGAGAGAGAGAGAGAGAGAGAGAGAGAGAGAGAGAGAGAGAGAGAGAGAGAGAGAGAGAGAGAGAGAGAGAGAGAGAGAGAGAGAGAGAGAGAGAGAGAGAGAGAGAGAGAGAGAGAGAGAGAGAGAGAGAGAGAGAGAGAGAGAGAGAGAGAGAGAGAGAGAGAGAGAGAGAGAGAGAGAGAGAGAGAGAGAGAGAGAGAGAGAGAGAGAGAGAGAGAGAGAGAGAGAGAGAGAGAGAGAGAGAGAGAGAGAGAGAGAGAGAGAGAGAGAGAGAGAGAGAGAGAGAGAGAGAGAGAGAGAGAGAGAGAGAGAGAGAGAGAGAGAGAGAGAGAGAGAGAGAGAGAGAGAGAGAGAGAGAGAGAGAGAC
>NC_056718.1:24605115-24635115 GCF_018831695.1 Puntigrus tetrazona
GGGAAGTGAACTGTAAAATAACGTGGGTAGTTACAGTCATATTTAGAGCGTTAGAGCACCAATAGCTGTCTATGCTTTTACTAAAGCGATCGTACCGCGCTCTTAGCTTCAGTGAGCGACTTAAGTGTTTTAAGCAAACGCAGTGACCATTTACTAACGCTCGCTTGAGTCACAGTGTGCCGTTATTATAAAGCGTCAGCCATTTTTCTATACAAAAAGAGATCTTAAAGATCCAACCATCAGCAAAACAAACCAAAAAACTATTTGGAAGCAGCCAAAACAGAAAAAACTAACAAAAAGGCGCACAAGTTAACAAGTACCTTGTGAAAAATGCGCACTTTTACTGCGGAAGAGTGCATATTAGTAGCATAAAAATACACTAGTGGCACGCAAATATCATATTCTAGTGAAAAATGTTCCTTTTTGCAGGATTACATCACCATCTAAATAAAATTTAGCAATCGCCGCAAGATAGGAGAGCTTAAGAAAGAGTGACGGCATGCTACAAATCTGGCACATTATCAGAAGATGATCACGAAAACATTGAAAAAAATGATAGCAATAAGTCAGCTTAAAGAAATTCATTCCGTGTTATCTCATGCTGCCAGTTACAACTTAAGAATTAAAATCCCTCCAATCCATCACATAACGGCCAAAAAAAAGAGAAGAAGCTCGCAGAAGAATGTGAAGAATGCACGTCAGAGAATGCTGAAGTTCTGGCGTTCGGAGTCAGTTACGCAGCTCTAACGGTCTTCATTGTGCAGGGTGCTTGTTTTCACCACATAGTTTGACCTCGCAGGCACAACGCTGCGAAACTAAAAGTTACAGAGCAGACACGTGCTAGTTTAGAAGGTTTTGAGCGCAAATGCCTTCCTTTACAACCCTGCAGAGCCAACAAACAAAAACGCTTTCCGTAAAAAAGCGTAAAAAAGTTATTCTGCAAATATTGTGAAGTCGAAGATGCATGAAAAATAAAATAAAATACATGCATTTGATTGCAACGGAGGTGGCGCGAGCTGTCCTGATACGCATAGCACTAAATGATTTGAATGTTTGATCAATGCATATCAACGTTAGGTGAATTCTGAGTGTATTGGTGGTCAACATTTGTTTGCGTTTTCGATGCATTTTAAGCTGCCTTACATGCAAATTCACCAGGAAGAGGTATTTTAAGAGCTAGCTACCTTTCGAACAGCATTTGCGTCGGGAGCGATCGTTGGGAGCGAGGTTTTGAAACACAGAGACGTATCAGACGTCAACGGGATCCAAGAACGAGATGAGGAAAAGAAGGAAAGGGAGGATGTGTTTTACTGCTTTATCTGCAGTCCTTATGGAAGAAAGCATCTGCTGCATGAATCCATGCAAATGTTAGCTGGCTTCAATCACCAAATTTAGCTCTTCCTATATATATTTGCATTATAGATAATTGCGATTATATGGAGAAAAAAATAACTAAAGCCTGAAATGACTGATTATCTGCGAAGCTAAAATTAACATTATCAAATGATTCTCGTATTATTTCATCCAGACGCTGTGTAATACATTCCTGGAGGCCTTCGACTGCTTCTTTCTAGGCGCAAAAATGTTTTACTACTACAGAAAATAAGAACATCCTTCCTTTCTTCCTGAGGATATGACTGGAAAGAAAGCAACGAAGCATGCTAGGACAATACCTGAGCAGGAAGGATCTGACAGCGCCCTTCTTGAGGATTAATATTGCTCACCAATGCACGTTTGGGAACCATTTCTAAATTAGTCGATTGCATTTTAATCATGCGAGCGGTGCTTAAAACACACATAACTCACCCAGTACAAATAGAGATGGGGAGACGGACTAAATAACGATCTCGCCGGTTTCCTCAAAACAGGAGCATCTCGCAAAAAGTCATGGAATCCGGTGATCAAACGGTTAACGGTCCCACAAAATACAGAAATATGCTTAATCAAAATCATAGTTATTGCATGGGATTCATTAATGAGGCTCCAGGGCCTCTTCGTTTGGCCATAACGCCCATTTTCTGCCTGATTTCATTCTTTGTCACTAATAAAACAATCCCAGCCTTCTCGCGATTTCCTTTCACCGACCATCTATGAAAACGTCTCGCGTGATGAAAGCGCAGCTTGTTTGAGGTGTGACACAGGCTATGAACGGAAAGGAGGAGAAAGACTAACGCCAGTCCAGAGGTTATTTCTCTAAGTCATCACGCGCACACCTACAAGCCTTTAGCGCTATCAAAATCTAAATAAATCCCCTTTGTTGAGCGCACCGCCATCCGCCCATGTTTTACCGAAGTCATGGAAACAATGATGCTGGAGAACAATTTAACAGCCCTGTAGGATACTGATAAATTGAGTGACCCTGTCCGCCCTTCGCCCGCTTGGAAAAAGGATGAAAAGAGGCGTAATCTGTACATGAGTGGATTAATCATCCTTATACAAACACAAAACGTGCAAATAAATCAGACTGTACTTCGAAAACAATAGGGGTAAAAAAAAACCCAAAAAGTCATCAAATAAATAAATCAACTGCATTATTTAAAATCAAAGCGTGTGTGTGAATACATTACGTAGATCGTACATACAAGACTATATATTTAATGCATAGCCTACAGTATTATTAGAGAAAGACTGAAAAAAAAACGATTAAAAAGTAAATGGGGCAAATAATCCATCTATTTTAGGAGGGGTATAGTGTTACCAAAACAGTCGAAAAGGGGACATCTATTCGCGGTAACTCGTTTGGAAATGAAATCCTCCAGTTGAATATAGTGTGTCTAAACCCATGTGCTCCAGCTGGGATAGGAAAAGAGACAGAGAGAGAGAGAGAGAGAGAGAGAGAGAGAGAGAGAGAGAGAGAGAGAGAGAGAGAGAGAGAGAGAGAGAGAGAGAGAGAGAGAGAGAGAGAGAGAGAGAGAGAGAGAGAGAGAGAGAGAGAGAGAGAGAGAGAGAGAGAGAGAGAGAGAGAGAGAGAGAGAGAGAGAGAGAGAGAGAGAGAGAGAGAGAGAGAGAGAGAGAGAGAGAGAGAGAGAGAGAGAGAGAGAGAGAGAGAGAGAGAGAGAGAGAGAGAGAGAGAGAGAGAGAGAGAGAGAGAGAGAGAGAGAGAGAGAGAGAGAGAGAGAGAGAGAGAGAGAGAGAGAGAGAGAGAGAGAGAGAGAGAGAGAGAGAGAGAGAGAGAGAGAGAGAGAGAGAGAGAGAGAGAGAGAGAGAGAGAGAGAGAGAGAGAGAGAGAGAGAGAGAGAGAGAGAGAGAGAGAGAGAGAGAGAGAGAGAGAGAGAGAGAGAGAGAGAGAGAGAGAGAGAGAGAGAGAGAGAGAGAGAGAGAGAGAGAGAGAGAGAGAGAGAGAGAGAGAGAGAGAGAGAGAGAGAGAGAGAGAGAGAGAGAGAGAGAGAGAGAGAGAGAGAGAGAGAGAGAGAGAGAGAGAGAGAGAGAGAGAGAGAGAGAGAGAGAGAGAGAGAGAGAGAGAGAGAGAGAGAGAGAGAGAGAGAGAGAGAGAGAGAGAGAGAGAGAGAGAGAGAGAGAGAGAGAGAGAGAGAGAGAGAGAGAGAGAGAGAGAGAGAGAGAGAGAGAGAGAGAGAGAGAGAGAGAGAGAGAGAGAGAGAGAGAGAGAGAGAGAGAGAGAGAGAGAGAGAGAGAGAGAGAGAGAGAGAGAGAGAGAGAGAGAGAGAGAGAGAGAGAGAGAGAGAGAGAGAGAGAGAGAGAGAGAGAGAGAGAGAGAGAGAGAGAGAGAGAGAGAGAGAGAGAGAGAGAGAGAGAGAGAGAGAGAGAGAGAGAGAGAGAGAGAGAGAGAGAGAGAGAGAGAGAGAGAGAGAGAGAGAGAGAGAGAGAGAGAGAGAGAGAGAGAGAGAGAGAGAGAGAGAGAGAGAGAGAGAGAGAGAGAGAGAGAGAGAGAGAGAGAGAGAGAGAGAGAGAGAGAGAGAGAGAGAGAGAGAGAGAGAGAGAGAGAGAGAGAGAGAGAGAGAGAGAGAGAGATCACAGTTAGTGGCGCTTCGGGATCTCTGCCAGATAACACGAACTTCCTTTAATTTTCGGAGACATGGATGTCATTATAAATGCGGCGCGGCACACCTCGAACTCATGACCGTGCTCTAGACTTCTAGACTCACTTCTCCAGGACTTCGTGAAGAGCGTTATATAAGGCTCCCGCAGAGATGAGGCGCATCGCAGGAATGGCGCTGGCGCTGCTCGTTCTGGGGGTTCGCGGGGAAAACATCGGCGACGGCTATTGTGTGGATGGGAAATGCTTCGTCGTCCACGCAGACAGTGCGAGTTTCGACGATGCCCGGGTCGTCTGCGAGGAGAAAGGAGGACATCTGATGACCGTGCGCACTGACAAAGCGGCAGACGTTCTCGGCGGCTTGTTACAAGGCGCTTCTGGAGACATTTGGCTTGGGCTGAGACGCGCCGGCGATCGGTGTTCGGACTCAAACGATCGGTTGAAGGGATACCGATGGGTCACCGGAGACGGCGAAACCCAATACGTCAACTGGAAAAGCAACCTGGGCGTTTGTTCTCCGCTATGCGTTTCGGTGTCGCAAAAAGTTCCCAAATGGACCGAAAGACCATGCGATGACAGAATCGAGGGTTACTTATGCGAATACGATAACCCCGGTTACTGTCCGCCGCTTAGTACCAATGCACCGGTCTCTTATCAAACCGGTTTCGGATTTGCAGCGAAGGAAGAACTCAAAGAGATCCCTCAGCTCACCAACGGGACATTGCACCCGCTGAGAACGAGGCACATTTGCTTCGAAGGCCAGTGGCTCAAAGCACCCTGGAGCTGTGAGGTTTTTGGCGGCGGGTGCGATTACAAGTGCACGCAGAAAGAGCGGGGGCACGTCTGCGTCTGTCCGCCGGGATTCGAGCTCGACAGAAACGAAGTCTCGTGCGCCGGACAGAGCGGCGGCCCGTGCGCGGGATGCGAGCGCGAGTGCGCGCGGGGCGCCGCCGGCGGGTCCTGCGAGGAATGCGGACCCGGCTTTCACGTTGAAGGTGGCGTTTGCGTCGATGACGACGAGTGCGAGTCTGGACCGTGCGAGCACGAGTGCGTGAACACCGAAGGTAGCTACCGCTGTCAGTGCTTCGAGGGCTTCGTCCAGTCGACGGAGGACACGCACACATGTAAAATGCACTGCGAAGAAACGAGCTGCCCGGCTGAATGCGACCCCAACAACAACGCCCAGTGCAACTGCCCCGAAGGTTACCTACTCGAAGGCCAAAACTGCATTGACATAGATGAATGCGATAGTGGCTACTGCGACCATGCCTGTGAAAATACACCCGGAGGATTTATATGCTCTTGCAATGAAGGATACGAGCTTAAAGACGGCATCAAATGCATCACAGAAGACGTTGAGGGCTCGGGCAGCCCAACGCCTTTTGATATTTTGATTCCAACGAGCAAAACCCCGACCGACAAGCCGGTGTCCATCTCAGCTGGCAGCCTTTTGGGAATAATGGTTTGCATTGTCGCTTGCATTCTTTTACTGGTCTGCGTCGCCCACTGCATAGTGAGACGGCTTAATAAAATGCACCACTACGAGGTGGACAAAGGCCACGGTGAAATCTGCGCTTTCCAACAGGTGATCATTGAACAACACTGCGCACAACAGACATTCCCAAGTAGATATATAAAAAGAGACGCTTAAAGGCGGGACGCCAAGCGAAACGATATGTAAATAGCACGCAAGAGTAAATCTATTGGATTTTGTATGTAAACGCAGGCTAAACAGGCCTGGGCAGTGAAACCCACCTTGCACACGTCTCAAGACATGAATGTCATTATTGTTGAATGTTGCTGTTGGAAGATAATAAATACTATATTTTAATATAACGTGTAGCAAATTTCATTTACAGCAGCATACCTCCTCTTCCTACAATCTGTGTCCAAATACGAAAAAATAGAAACGCACAGTGCAACTTTAATGAACATGATTTCTAAAAGTGTTGTTATTGCCTTCCTACAAAAGTTTGTGCTGGTCTTAGCTAATGTTGGTAAATGACCCCATCTAGTGGGCGGTAAGGAACTAGTTCAAGTGCGCTTAGGTTGGTCACTTTCTACCAATACGCTCACGTGAAATAAAAACGCTGGTGTTTTATCTTCAAGAGTGACATAAGGTGACCTCCAGTCATTGCATTAGTTGATTAATCTCTATCGTTCCTGCATTGCACAATTGCATAAGATTTCCACGCTGTTTATGCGTTTGTGAATATGCTAAATAAACGAAGATTCTGAAAGGGCGTTGAAAAATAAGAAACATAAAATATCGCTATATTGATAAAATATTGCTATTAAACGTCCGCCTTTGTTCAGTAAACTGACACGGTTGCGGGTTTCCAGAGTTGCAGCCTTTGAAGGACTCCTTACCGGAAAACGAATCATTGAGTCAGAAAGTTGTTTCCTATTTCAGAAATGTTGGGAAACACATGAAAGGAATAGAGAGAGAGAACACAGGGAGAACGCGTTATCGTCGCAGGGAACTCGAGCGTGAGGACGGACGGGGTATTTCTGACGCTGTACGAGGCGATATTTGCTTTATTGAAACTTTGTCGTTAGGCTGTTTCACGCCAGAACGCTGCGTGGATTAGTCTTGTAAACGTGTAGACGTTAAGACCGCTGTATGTATCCTACCTTTTTCTTTTAAGTCAAACTTCGAACTAGTTAAAGAATAAGATATAGTTTGTATGTTATATAACAAATAACAAAACCAATTTAATACTAAAATGCATGTGTTTTTTTCCCCCCCGCAGAGCTCTCAGAATGGCATATATATTTATACTGATCCTTTTTGGACTGTGCATCAACACTGAAGTTGTGAAGTGCACGGTGTGTTCGGTTAATGGCTATGCTGCCTTCTGCATAGATCGAGGTCTTCATCATGTGCCAGAGCTGCCCACGCATGTCAATTACGTGGATCTTAGTTTAAACAGCATTGCCGAACTCAACGAAACATCCTTTTCTCATCTTGAAGGTCTACAAGTCCTTAAAGTGGAGCAACAAACGCCAGGACTTGTGATCAGAAACAACACATTTAGAAGACTCTCCAAACTGGTATTACTTAAACTAGACTACAACCGCTTCCTGCAAATAGAAACAGGGGCTTTTAATGGACTATCCAACCTCGAGATTCTCACTCTCACTCAGTGCAGTTTAGATGGTTCGGTTTTGTCCAGCGAGGTCCTCAAGCCTCTGGTGTCTCTAGAGATGCTTGTCTTACAAAATAACAACATTCAAAGAATCCAACCAGCATCGTTCTTTTCAAATATGGGGAGATTCCACGTCCTGGATCTCTCTCACAACAAAGTGAAGAGCATCTGTGAAGAAGACCTTCTCAGCTTCCAGGGTAAACATTTCACGCTCTTGAAACTGGCCTCCGTGACACTGCAAGACATGAATGAGTACTGGTTAGGATGGGATAAGTGCGGAAACCCGTTTAAGAACATGTCCGTAACGGTATTGGACCTATCAGGAAATGGCTTTAAAGTTCCTATGGCAAAGCGTTTTTTTGACGCAATCACAGGCACCAAAATCCAAGGTCTCATTCTCAGTATGAGTTACAGTATGGGCAGTTCTTTTAGTCATAAAAATTTCCCAGATCCAGACAAATTCACATTTAAGGGTCTTGAGCGTAGTGGGGTTAAGATTTTCGATTTGTCCCAATCACATATTTTTGCTTTATCCAATTCGGTATTTAGCCATTTTTCAGATCTAGAGCAAATTACGTTGGCACAAAATGAGATCAACATTATTGAAAACAATGCATTTTGGGGTTTGACAAATCTACAAAAGCTAAACCTGTCCAACAACTTCTTGGGTAGTATTGATTCTAAAACATTTCAGAATCTAGAGAAACTTGAGGTGCTTGATTTGTCTTACAACCACATAAGGGTGCTTGGAGATCATTCGTTTCAGGGACTCCCAAGTTTGCTCAACCTAAATCTGACAGGAAATGCTCTGGAGTCAGTCCGTGAATTTGCAACCCTAGCAAACCTGAAGAAACTCTACTTGGGTGAGAACAGAATTTCATCTTTGTCTAGTTTACCCAACATCGCTAAAAATCTCACAGCCCTTGACCTGGAATTCAACAGATTAAACAACTTGTCAGATTTGTACACTATACTACGGGAATTTCCTCAAATAGAAAAAATCTTTATTCGAGGTAACATGTTTGTGACGTGTCATGATCAGAGACAAATAGTGGCTTCAGACAAACTACAGCTCCTTAATCTTGAGCTTTCAGCAATACAAATGATCTGGTCAGAAGGAAAATGTTTCAATGTGTTTAACAATCTTCACCAGTTAGAACAGCTTTCTCTGGCCTCCAATGGGCTGCAGTCGCTTCCCAAAGACATTTTCAAAGACCTTACATCTTTGCTTTTTTTGGATTTGTCTTTCAACTCTTTGAAGTACCTTCCTAATGGTATTTTCCCTAAAAGTCTTCAGATACTTAATCTTGAATACAACTCGATTTACTCAGTGGATCCGAACCTCTTTAGCACCCTCAGCTACCTCAGCCTGATGAAAAACCAGTTCCGTTGTGACTGCAAACTAAGAGATTTCCAAACATGGCTAAATCAAACCATTGTAATCTTTTCTCACCCTATTGAGGATATGACGTGTGCCAGCCCTGAGGATCAGTACATGGTTCCGGTTGTGAGCTCCAGAATACAATGTGAAGATGAAGAAGATGAGAAAAGAGCTGAAACACTGAGGCTGGTGCTTTTCATTTTCTGCTCTGTACTGATCATATCGCTCACTGCCAGCGCTATAATTTATGTTCGTCGACGGGGCTACATCTTCAAGCTTTACAAAAAACTTGTTGATAAACTGGTGGATGGTAAGCAACAGGAGCCCGATCCTGATCGATTCTTGTACGACGTGTATCTTTGTTTCAGTTCCAGTGATATTAAGTGGGTAGAAAGAGCGCTATTGAAGAAGCTCGACTCTCAGTTCTCAGAGCAGAATACTCTCCGCTGCTGCTTTGAGGAGCGAGACTTCATTCCCGGGGAGGACCATCTCACCAACATGCGAAATGCTATTCAGAACAGTCAGAAAACCCTGTGCGTGGTGTCTGAACGTTTCCTGAAGGATGGCTGGTGCTTGGAAACCTTCAGCCTGGCGCAAAAAAGGATGCTCGTGGAACTTCAAGACATTCTGTTGGTGCTGGTTGTAGGGAACATACCGCAGTACAGGTTAATGAAGTACAAGCAAGTGAGATCCTACATTGAGAACAGAACATATCTTCTGTGGCCCGACGACAGCCAGGACTTAGAGTGGTTTTATGACCAACTTCTGCATAAAATCAAAAAAGACACCAAGGTTAAGCAAACAAATCAACCAACCGACCAAACAAAGGATGACGCAACAAATGTCCATGCAAACACGGCTGTATAATTGTGGTATATACGTTGATTATATATTTTGTGTGAGTTTTTTTAATTATTATTATATGAGATGCTTGTTATCATTACCAAATAATGTATAATGCAGATGCTGATTAAGTATAATTTAAGTATATTTAAACTTATAAGTAAGTTTATTAATATGATTTTTTTTTGTGGACCTATAAAAGTAAATGCCTGAAAACCTAATCTGTGTCAACCTAAAAATGTTAAGTGCAAAGGAAAATAAACTCCGTACACTCCAATATTCACCATCATTTCTAAATACAAAGGCAAAAGGGCAAAAAGGAAGGAACTATAGTGAAAACACCATGACGCAACAGGCCCTTATGCTTTTGGGTAATAACGGTTTGCACATTGTTAATAAAATATTTGCAAAGAAACCTCAATATTGAGCCATTTATTTGTTGATTTGTTTACTTTGAACAGTCTGAAATAAGCAATAACATGCCCGATTAAGTAAATATTAAATTTAAATCTTACCTTGTCTGCGAACTCCATATTCCAGTATTCATTGAGAAACTGATCATAAAGTAATCATGGTTGACCTCACCATGCCATCTGGCATAATTTCCTGTTGTGATCCCTTAATTTTAATAAGGCACACTGGGAAAAGAAAGAAAAGACAACACTGCAAAGGTAATATTAACACTGGAATTTATATGCAGAAAGCAATCGGTTTCAACCTTGTGCAAACATGGTCAAACCATTTTGAAGTTGAGAGCTAAAGGACAGAAAGTTCTGCTGGTAATATTTAACAATGTCAAGAGTTTTTTCCCCTCTCTCTCTGTATATATATATTTAGATCAACCACCATAAAGTGAAATTCTCATTTATGACTAATTGCATATTGTATTCTATTCATTTTTAGTTATTAGACACAATCTGATGGCCTCATTAACTGTAGGTTCTTCTTTTTAGACACATGTAGGATGTTACTTAAAATACCCCCATATTGAGAAGTCAGTTTGATTACGCAAGCAAAAACCCTTGTTTTCCTTTTGTTGGCTTTGATAGTTTTTTGACATAACTCTCATTTTACTCCATGGTGTTGAATGATATCTACTATGATTTAGTAGCTACAGGATACTGTAGCCACTAAATCATAACTTAAAATGGGAAAGAAGAGGTGGAAAACAAAAACACGCAGTATCTAAAATATCATTTATGGCTTTCAGAGATGGCAAAATATATTGTTCTAGCTGAATAATCTTGCTATTTTATATATATATATATATGGTTATCTTTTCGGCACTACGAAATCCATCCGTCATGAAAAAACAATGTTATGTTTCAGGATCGATGATTCACGGCTCTAAAAAGCACAATAATCGAGGGATTTAAAAAATAGTAATAAAAAATTCCTCCAAAGCGACCGTTAATTTTTGAATTATAAGTGCCCGCGCTTTTTTTGTGGGTAGGAGCGCGATTTGATTTTTAACCATTTCCATCTTGGAATTAAATTGTTCGCATGCTAAACTATTTTTTACTTTCGCAAAGCCAAAATACGACGATTAAAACAGTAATGCTAATATATCCAACGTGACTGCAATACATTTAAAATGGTTCCTGTAATTGATTAAATATCAACGAAGCGGGCTGCCCTACATAGGGTACTACAGCTAGGTAAACATACATGTAGAGCTTGCTTCTGAATGAAGTAGGCTACTGCACTTTAAAATCACTGAGGGCAAAAAAAAATAATACCGCGAACAAAACTACAACGTTTGTTCAGGACTCATACTTGAATCTCTTACCGGAAAACGAGTCACTGGTTGAGAAAGTTATTTCCTAGTTCAGAAATGCTGAGAAACGCACATAAAACGAAGGAGGGAGAGATAACAGAAGAAGAACTCCACATTATCGCTGCGTAGAAGTCTTGAAACTGGACAGTAAAATATCTCCAGCTGCTGTTAAACTCGGTAACATTATGGAATAATGACCGACAGGTAAGACGCTAAACTTACTATTATTAGCATTAATTAAATGCGCAGTAAAGCCTTTACGTGTATAGCACCATTGTGGGGAAAATGTCGTAAGAATGTAATTAATTCAACATTGAAAACTTTTGTTTCCCCCCTAATGTCGCTGGACCTTGAACTATAAGCAAACAATTCTCAAGATAAATCATGAGCTGTAGGCTATGCTATTATGCACTATGTAGTTGTGGTTTTAGTCTTAATACTTGAATTGCTCTTTTTTTTAATGTCTAGTTGCACATTTTTAAGGAACACTGTAGAAAGTTTTGCCATTATATACTCACCCCTGTGCTTCTGACTTTATTCTACTGCAGTGGAGTACAAAAGAAAGATATTTTGAGTCTTTTATGGATGAACTTTTAACATTTGATTGTATTACGTGTCTTTTTTTCTACAGTGCTCTCAGAATGGCAACAAAACAAACACTATCACTGGTCCTCCTTGGATTATACATGAGCACTCAAATTGTAAAATGCACCTCGGTGTGTTCAATCAATGGCTCTGTCGTCCTCTGCACCAACAGAAGTCTTCAAGAGGTACCAGAACTGCCCGCGCATGTAAACAATGTGGATCTGAGTAACAACAGCATTGCTGAACTCCACGAAGCATCATTTACTCATCTTGAAGGTCTACAAGTCATCATACTGATGCGTCAAACACCAGGACTTGTGATCAGAAACAACACATTCAGGAGACTCTCTAATTTAACATCACTTAAACTGGACTACAACCACCTGCTGCAAATAGATTCAGGAGCGTTTAACGGATTATCCAACCTTAAAAATCTCACTCTCACTCAGTGCAGTTTAGATGGTTCTGTTTTATCCAGCAATGTCCTCGAACCTCTGGTGTCTCTAGAGATGCTCGTTTTACGTGAAAACAATATTCAAAGAATCCAACCAGCATCGTTCTTTTCAAATATGAGGAGATTCCACGTCCTGGATCTCTCTCACAACAAAGTGAAGAGCATCTGTGAAGAAGAACTTCTCAGCTTCCAGGGTAAACATTTCACGCTCTTGAAACTGGCCTCTGTGACACTGCAAGACATGAATGAGTACTGGTTAGGATGGGATAAGTGCGGAAACCCGTTTAAGAACATGTCCGTAACGGTATTGGACTTATCTGAAAATAGCTTTAATGTTAACAATGCAAAGCTATTTTTTAACGCAATCACTGGTGCCAAAATTCAAAGCGTAATTTTCAGTAACATTTGCAGCCTGGGCAAATCGTCAGGTAATAATTCAAAAGATCCAGACAAATTCACATTCAAGGGTCTTGAGGGGAGTGGCATCAAATCTTTAGATCTGTCCAAATCAAGTATTTTTTCTCTGTCATATTCAGTGTTCTGTTATTTGGGCGATCTAGAACACATTTCATTAGCACAAAGTCAGATCAACAAGATTGAAAGCAGTGCATTTTTGGGTATGACAAATTTACGGAAGCTTAACCTGTCTGTAAACTTTCTGGGTAATATTGATTCAGAAACGTTTAAAAATCTAGAGAAACTTGAGGTGCTTGATTTGTCATATAATCATATATGGATGTTTGGACTTCAGTCATTTCAAGGACTTCCAAATCTACTCATCCTAAATTTAACAGGAAATTCTATCCTTCATGCTCATAGATTTGCAACCCTACCAAAACTGGAGCAGCTCTACTTGGGCGACAACAAAATTGTGTATGCGTCCAATTTACTCAACATCGCCACAAACCTCAAAACCCTTTACTTGGAGTTTAACAAAATAATATCCATGTCAGAGCTCTACACGATACTAGAGACGTTTCCTCAAATCGAGGAAATCGTTTTTCGAGGTAACGAGCTTGTCTATTGCCCTGACAACAATTATGAAGTCCTTTCTCAAAAAATAAAAATCCTTGATCTCGCACTAGCAGGTTTGGAAATTATCTGGTCGGAAGGAAAATGTTTAAATGTGTTTAACAATCTTCACCAGTTAGAAGTGCTTTATCTGAGTTCCAACAGATTGCAGTCGCTTCCCGAAGACGTTTTCAAAGACCTCACCTCTTTGGTCTTTTTGGATTTGTCTTCCAATTCTTTGAAGTACCTTCCTAATGGTATTTTCCCTAGAAGACTACAATATCTTAATCTTGAATATAACTCAATTTATTCAGTGGATCCCAACCTCTTTAGCACCCTCAGCTACCTCAGCCTGCTGGGCAATGATTTTCAATGTGACTGCAAACTAAGGGATTTCCAAACATGGCTAAATCAAACCAACATAATCCTTTCTCACCCTATTGAGGATATGACGTGTGCCAGTCCTGAGGATCAGTACATGGTTCCAGTTGTGAGCTCCAGAATACAATGTGAAGATGAAGAAGATGAGAAAAGAGCTGAAACACTGAGGCTGGTGCTTTTCATTTTCTGCTCTGCACTGATCGCATTATTCACTACCAGCATCGTCATTTATGTTCGTCGACGGGGCTACATCTTCAAGCTTTACAAAAAACTTGTTGATAAACTGGTGGATGGTAAGCAACAGGAGCCCGATCCTGATCGATTCTTGTACGACGTGTATCTTTGTTTCAGTTCCAGTGATATTAAGTGGGTAGAAAGAGCGCTATTGAAGAAGCTCGACTCTCAGTTCTCAGAGCAGAATACTCTCCACTGCTGCTTTGAGGAGCGAGACTTCATTCCCGGGGAGGACCATCTCACCAACATGCGAAATGCTATTCAGAACAGTCAGAAAACCCTGTGCGTGGTGTCTGAACGTTTCCTGAAGGATGGCTGGTGCTTGGAAACCTTCACCTTGGCTCAGTGCAGGATGCTCGTGGAACTTAAAGACATTCTGTTGGTGCTGGTTGTAGGGAACATACCGCAGTACAGGTTACTAAAATATGAACAACTGAGATCTTACATTGAGAACAGAAGGTACCTTCTGTGGCCCGATGACAGCCAGGACTTGGAGTGGTTTTATGACCAACTACTGCATAACATACGCAAAAACACCAAGGTTAAGGAAACAGCTGTTAAAGTAAAAGACAAGGAGGTTGAAAACAATCCTGAAGCAGCACATGTTCATGTAGACACGGCAGTGTAAGCTCTTAGTGAGGTTCTCATGTCTTTGACCTGCTGTTTTGGACAATAATGAAATGTATTAAACTTGACACCATACTGAACTGTATAGATATAAAAGTTTATTTTGTATCATCCAAAATGAGCAGTAGCATGAATTCTCTGTCAGTTGGTGTAAAAGACAATGGAACTGTGACATTACAGAGACATCTTTAATTAGACAAACAGATACCTGCATTAACACTGTAATTGCTTTAATGTTTAACATATGTAAATAGTACACCCTTTTTATTTTTATTTTCATACTGTTTCAGGATTTGGCACATTAAGTTAAATAAATCACACTGTGTTACATTTCACATGTGTCCAGATATCTGTGGGATATACTTGTCTTTTAAATAAGATTAGACTTATAAAATTATTGCTGTTTTGCATTCAGTTATTTGTATAAATCTTGGCATATGGAAGATAGTTACTGCTAAAAATCAGAAGACAAATGTTGGATACATTTTTACAAATGGTGCCAGTTCTTTGAAGTTTATTAAAGTCTGTTATATACTTAAATTAGGATATATCATTTTATTATTACACCAGGTAACAGCTTTTATTGGTACCAATATTACCAAATAACAGAAAAGTTTTGATTATCTTTCTATTAAAAAAACAACAGAATAGATCCTAAATTCTCAGATGAGTGACACACCACACATGTCTAGGACAAGTGACACTTAAAAGGACGCTTAATTCTGCATGTAGTATATTTGACAAAAACAATATTCTTTTGTGTGAATAAAAAGTCACAAACTGACTCAATTTCCCTGAAGTCCTGAGGCTAATGTAAATGTTTGCATTCTGCAGGAGGAAGTGGTTTTATCTGAGAAACTGGAAAAAACCGGACAACTTTAAAACAAAGAACAAGGAGTCTTTCAATTCACCATCACAGAAACTCCTAAAGGTTTGCATGTGAAGTATTAAAAACTTTTATAAGCAAAACATTCCAATCAGCATCAATGGAAAAAGTGCATGATTCAGATACATACACAACACATAAAATATATACAAGTTCATATGAAATGTGCAGGAAAATAATTCTAATGTTTTTCTGTTCCCATGAACCTGTGGCCAAACTTTAGAAAAATAATCTAAAACAGATGTCACACAAATAATACAAGACACTGGGTCAAAATAGTGTCCTCTTAAATCAGACAAATGTTTCCTTGACGTCATGTCAATTCCCATGCACATAATGTCAAGAAACTCTTTCCTGTCAGGAAACAACCAGTTGCCTTTCTGTGCTAAAAGATGACAATACGTTTTGATATCTTGATCTAATGCTCTAATATTAAAATGTTAGCATAAACTCTCAGACGAGGCTTTTGAACGAATGGCAATAGTAGGCACGGTGGTTTTTGGCTTGTGAAACTCTACAGAATTGCACTTTACAGTCTTTTTAAAACAATTTAATTTTTTGGGAGATACAGACTCTGCCCTTTCATTATTGTCTTTGTTACTGAGATTGCATTTGACACTTTCCTCCGGTACCACTGGAATCGCTTCGCGAATCTCACAACTGTCCTGCAGCAAAACACAAGTGCCATTTACTTTTGATTTTATGTGGTTCCATTGTATTTTTTGAGGGGCCTGGGAATTTAATGCTAAGTCCCCCGTTTTCTGCGGATCATGATTAACAGTACAGACTCGAGCTGTGTCAGGTAAAGCACAGCACTGAACATCTGGAAACTGAATGTGAGCTGGAAAGTTCTGGTTCTCTGGTAGAGGTGAATTGGGGCCACACGCATTTATATGGGACTCGTCACACACTGTATTATCGGACAACAGTGCCTGATGCAAAAGGTGCATGGCTTGCATGCTGTATCCCCCGGGGAAACATCTGTGAGGGGCTGGCCTTGATGTTGGGCTCTGTGAGCAATGTTGGATGTGGCTGCAGTTTACAAAGCAGTCAGTGGGAGTGTGCGTCGTATCCCGTGAGGACTGAAGGTTCTGACCCACCGGTAAGTGATTGTTCTGTTTAGCAGGACACTGATTGCTGCAAGGATGGTAAGGAGTCCTTTGTCGCTCCCTCATATACTGATGCATGGAGTTCTCACAGGTGCACCTTGCACTGTACGTGTATTGATGAAGATGTGAAAGCTCTGTTCCTGGTAAGCCATTTTCAATCTCTGTACTGGGCTCTTCTGGGACAGTGCAACTTTTCAAGGTTGAGTGATGAGAAGTAACGCCATTATGCAACTGCGTACATCCTCCCTGTTCCTCATCAGAAGCTTTTTCCTCATTCCTGACATTCAACGCCAAGGGCTCAAGCTCGTAGTGTTCGTGTCGACCGTCACTTCTTGCATTATCTATCTGGTACTTGCTTGTGTAGCAAGCACCGAGTTTACCCTGACTCGGATTAGACTGGTTTTCAGGTGTGTGCTCTGAAAAGGCATAGCACTGGAGTTTCTTTGGCAAAGGAATCTGTCCACATGTGCCCTGAGGTCCCAAACACCGGCACATGCATTGAAAGAAAAACGTAGCAAATGCCCAACTAATGCACATGATTAGCATCAAAAACGTGCCCAGCTGAGTGTAGGCCAAAACTGTGGATGGCATCATCATTGCACCGGCTACAAAGGTTGTGAGAGCTGCCATCGCTATAGCCGAGCCCATTCTGCTCAAGGAGAATACCACCTTCCCTTCCCTGTCTGGTTCTGGTGCAAGGCGGTACGCCACTCCATAATGGACAGCAAAGTCCACAGAGAGGCCTACAGCAACTGAGATGGTCACTGATTCAAGCACATTAAGTTCCCAGCCCAAGAGCACGAGAGACCCAACTGTGACAAATATGGTACCAGCAATGGATATGATGGCATACAGGCTGATGATGATATTCCAGGTGGTCAGAAGCATAACACTGAAGGCCACTACCACCGATAGTGCCATAGCAATAAGAGTCCCATCTGATAAGCTGTCCTGCAAGTCGTAGAACTCCAGGTTGCTTACAAACCATCCGTAGCTCAGTCCATCAGGAGCATCCCTCAGCTCCTCCTGAATCCAAACATCGACTTCTCTGTAAAACTGATGCATCTTCTCGTACGCCAAAGTGAAATGGTAGGTACTCTGAAACTCAAGCACAATTGCTCGTATTGTGTCATTGATGTCAAACCTTGGCCCTGGAGTCTTACTGTCAAGGTGGTAGATGGTGCTTCGGTCAAGTTCCATTATTGCTCGTTTGATGCACAGCTCAAAGACATCTTGCCGGTAAGGGAACGTGGATTGACTACAACAGGGATAGACGGAGGCTTCTTCACAATCTTGGTTTTCCATCCATTGCTTAAAAGTCTCCATGAAGCAGCTGGTGAAGTCTTGCTCCTCAGACTGGAACACAAAGCTCTGATTCCTAAGCTTCTGGCAGAAGTTTAGAATCCATACTTGACTTGCAGGACTCGCAATGTTAAAGCTTGTGTCAAGCGTCAGTTTACCCTTGTTTTTGGGGTTTAGCGGATCTCCATTGTCAACTGGAGTAACTCCCCAAATGATGGTGATTGGCATGTGGAGGTCTTCCCCATGGTTGACCCGTTCGAACATGAAGAGCTTTTTGTATTCCGCATCGTATCGCTCAAAGGGATGAGAAGAGCGGAAAACCTGAAACTCAGACAGCTCCAGAGAGGGCAGCTTCATTTTGGGATTCACACAAACAACATAGGCTCCGCCTACCGTCATTGCCAGGAACCACAAGAGCCACAAGTAGCGTAACTTGATCACGATGCAAGGCAAAACTTTCTCAAAGAATATCCGAGAGGTCTCAGAGATGCTAAAAAGACATTTGTTGACCATCTGGCACAAGCTTGTCCAGAACGGCATAGTGTCCTGTGTCTGGTGGTGGTGTGGCCGAGAACATGTAAAGAGGTTGACCAGGTAACGCTCATGCAGGACCACCACAGCTGGCAACCAGGTAACCATCAGTATGTAGTTAACCAGGATAGCAGTACCAGCATACACGCCAAAGCATCGGATGGCAGTGATGTTGCTCACATAGTTGGCATAAAAGGCAGCAGCCGTGGTGAAGCTGGTGACAAACATTGAAAGTGCCGCATGCTGAAGCGTCACGCTAACTGTTTCAGAAAGTTCAGAATTGGGTTTGTCAAATTTTGTGTAGTTCCAGACATCGCAGAGCACAAATGCATCGTCGGCGCCAATTCCTACAAGTATGATGAGCGCGGTGAGGTTCATAAAGGGGAAAAAATCAAAGTTGAGGACCACACGGTACAGGAAGTACGAGACGATGAGCGAACTGATGATGGCAAACATGGTCATAAGGGTGATGAACATTGATCTTGTGTAGATGCACATGACTACCAGCACGATCACAATTGCTATTGCGGGATACATGGTATCTGTCAGAAGGTAGTCCTGAAATAAGTTGTGTTTGATGCCAAATTCTATTCCTGTGATGGTCGTGATCCCATCCGAGGAGTTCCAGTTCTCAAAGTTGTCCAAATATATGTTCATCATTGTTTCTCCTTTCTCCGTCGGGGAGAAGAGCATGCTGTACTTGAGGTTAGGTGGAAGGTAGTCCGTGTTCTTTGGATTCAGAAAGTCTTTATCCACCAAAAAGTGAAAAATCTGATATACGGCATTGTATTTTGTACACTTCCGTGGCACATTGCCGCACTTGAGGTCCTTCTTACGAGTCGTCATATCCCAGCACTCGGGACCAAGAGTGCCGTTGTGGTAATACTTTGCACAGGAACGCAGGATTTTTAGGGTGTGGGAAACATCTTGCTCTGTGATCTTTTGACAGGAGGACTTGTTAGTGAGGACAGCTATGTAGTTCCCAAGTGTCCAGCTGGGACAACACGAGGCAGCAGTGGTGCGCTGACACAGATCCAAGTACTGGGGATGGGAGCGAACCTAAAGGACCAGACATGAAAAACACCAGTAAAACACCCATTTCTGACATCTCATTTTGCATCTGCAAATGGCATAAGCAATATATGCAATGCAATGATACATACCCGTGTATTGTCAAAATTGCACATGGATTTTATTGCCTGTATATTCCACAAGTTCTTTCCCTCTGCAGATGCAAATACGATTCGGGAATAGCTGTCACCTGTGAAAAGACAATGTTTGGTGGTTATACACTCTCAGTAAAAAGGTACAAAAGCTATCACTTGGGCGATGACTTTTCAAAGAGAAGAAATACAATACTTTAAATTACTAATGTGTTCACTTAAAGTACTAAAACATATGCTTTTATGGTACTTCTATGCACCCTTTTGGGGTAAATAAGAAGCCTTCTGAAAGTGCACTTCCCCAGTGAAAGCTTTTGTACCTTTTTTTCTGAGAGTGAACCAAAAGACAGCAGCCTTTCTCCATGAGCCACTAGGTGGCAGATTTGATTAATGTTCACTCATCACTTTAGTACTATGTTTTAATACATTTGTGCTAACATTTGTCAGCATACTATTGACTCCAGAAGAAATACATTTGTTAATGCACATAAAATCAATTGAGCACTTAATGTTAAAATGTAAACACAAACAGATGAAGAAATGAAGCACAGAACAAGCATAGAACACAAAATGTCAAAGTATAGTGTGTGTGTGTGTGTGTGTGTGTGTGTGTGTGTGTGTGTGTGTGTGTGTGTGTGTGTGTGTATATATATATATATATATATATATATATATATATATATATATATATATATATATATAAATGTATTTTTATACCACAAAACTCACCTGGTACATCACAGAAGAAACTGTCTTTACTAAAATCCCATTCGGCTTGTCTTTTCTTTCGATCGCTACGATCCTTCGACCACCTGTCATCTTGGTGACTGATAAGCAAGATAAAGAGAGTGTTTACAAATTAAATCAATGCATTTAGCAGCTCTGAATTAAAAAGCTAAATTATTTTATTTATATTCATATAAAATAAAATATGCACTATGCTATGACTGTGTTCGATGTACAATTGCTCTTCACCCATAACCGTAATGCAGTGGTTCACGACTTGCCGTCTGATTCTTGTCGTACTTAGACAGCTTTAATGAAACAGAAAACCTGACTAATTATTCATTCCAGAGCGCACTGCAGCATACAAGTTCAGCCTCCTCACATTGTTGCCATTACAGATCTGCAATTGAAATGACCGTTATCATTATTACTGACAGAGGGCAGGACTACTGCTGACAGCACATCCTGTTCCACAGACAGGAAGTCTCTTTAATCAGAGGGAAGACGCCTGTACACATGCTGAGACGGAGCCGTGCCTTAACAGACGCTCATTCTCTCTCAGACTGCTTCTGTCATGATCCGTAATCCAGCTCACAATGATCCGGATCAGATGAGTCATGATACAGCCAACACAGATCGCATTACCACGCGCTGCTAATCGGGAGCAAAAACATGCATATAAAGTGGCCCTCAAAAGTTTGTTATGCATGCCTTTATAATGCACATGCAAAAGCTAAAAGTGCAACCTAAATTAGCCTAGTTTCTAATGTGCTTTCCATTTAAACATGTAAATGGGCCTTGTTCTCTGTTGCAAAACCAAAATCGCACGGATGCACCAATTTTGACCTGACTCCTAATCCTCGCTTGGCTCCCGTCCCTCATCTAGTGCTGTTCTGGATGAATAATAATACGGTTATCAGATAAGAAGTGGACTCTGTTACCTTTTGGCCTGCTCATCTGCGTATTTGAAGGGGTAGTTGGCCAGCGTTGCCTTGTAGCCGGTGTTTTTCACCATGTTGTTCCAGGTTACGAGTCGCTGACCTATCGCGGTGCCTCTCGGTTCAAATCCCTAATAAGAGTAATGAAGACAAGTCTTCACTCACGCAAAATCAGCACGAGAGACTGAAAGCGTCAATATCCTATAAAGAAGACCCCAAAAAAAGATCCCTGTGCGCACCTGCAGTGGATTTGAGAAGTCAGGCAGGTCAGGCACGAGGATCCCGACAAGAGCACAAACCACGATGAGAACGGTACACACCCCCAACACCACCACCGGCCAATCAGCAATGAGCTCCGCATAACTGCAGTTGAAGAGGGTTTATACATTATATGCGTATACATCACTGTACATACTATCCAGGCTGTTTATTTTGACAAATCATGCACAAATCATGAAAACAACATTGTACAAGTGGGTACACAATTTTTTTCTTCCATTGACTAACAATTAAAAAAAAAAAAATCTTTATTAGTTAAAGGCTTTAATTTAAAGGTTTTCTTATAATATATATATATATATATATATATATATATATATATATATATATATATATATATATATATATATATATATATAAAAATTGTATAAATTACAATAGTAAAAATGTAAATATAATTTAAAAATTTTATATAGTTCTCTAATTAAAAAATAAATAAAATTATATATATATATATATATATATATATATATATATATATATATATATATATATATATATATATATATATATATATATTAATTTTATTAGTTAATAGTTTTCCATTAATTGTAATATAATGTATAGTAGTATTGAGATAAAATAAAACATGTAATTTGAACTGAAATTAAGCATTTTTATAGAATAAAACATTGCATTTTTATTGTATAATGCTTACACTGCCATTAAAAATGAACATTTAAAAAAAAATTGTCTTAATTTTTAGTCTTAATTTTATGTGTGTGTGTGTGTGTGTGTATGTGTATATAGACAGAGAGAGTACACATTTAATGAAAACCAATAAAATTAAACAAAATTGACAAATAATGGAAAACAATTTAAAGCGACAGAAGAATTACACAAAACGAGATGAAAAGTATTATATTAATTAAAAGGGTCGTTTCTAACGTACCTTTTGGGAAACCGGAAAGGCCTTGGAGGGCTGAAAGATAAAAGCACAATAAACCAGGATTAGATTTAAGTGCCGAACAGTGGATTAAAACTACCTGCAGAGAGAGACGTGTTTTTTTCATGAAAGTGTACGTTTCACCGCACGCCGTATGAGGCCTAGATCTCTCCGTTCAAACACACATTCCTGCGGGGAACTCACAGCCGCTTCTCCAAATCAAAACCATCACGGACGTTCATATTAGAGGCTCCGCTACAGCTCCCCAGAACGGCATCACGACGCGTCCGACGCACAGCTGTTCACAATCAGCCGCCTTCGTGCATTCGTGTGATATAAAGACGCATTGGCGGCCTGCACGCGTGCAGGTGCATTGACGGGGGAAAGCAGAAATGGCGCGAGATGCTAAACACTCCAAACATCTTCGAGGATGAGAGCAGCAGGGTCACAGGGCCGAGAGGTGGCTGTAATTTTCTTCCTCGTCGTCTTAAAAGGGAATCCGTGGAATGCTATAATTAGCGGTTGCTATGGCACTGCGAGGCACAGATGAACAAAAGCCATTGGCAAGAATTTTTCACCACAGGGCGACTTCTAGAGGAGGCCGTAAATCCCTTTGAAAAAGTTCAACGGACACGTTAATACAACAACCAGATGTTGCAAGCGCGCCGGCTTCAAGCATCTGCATATTCGGCTCAAGGTGAGTCCCATTAGGCTTTGAAAACAGAGAGGTGCACGTCCTTCTCCGCGCAATCAGAGAAAAGCGCATGCAGACAGCCGATAATCAAATAACCGAACCCAAAAGTAAATAACGAGGAGCAGATTTCCTCCGCTTCCTGTGCAAAACGCGGCGAGGTCGGAGGGGGGGGGGGGCCAGACAGCAATGCAATGATTTATAAAGTGCGCTATCAGAGAACGCTCCATGTTTGGGCCGCAGACTGTGGAATTCAGGGGCGTGAATGAGAGATGGTCCAAAATGGAATAACATTTATGAGATACCGCGATGGATTATTCCACTGGAGTGCAACTGCTCTTCGGCACTGTTTGGGAGTTTCCCCCCCGGGGCGATTCGGAGATTATTATTTCATATTCGGACGTGTGCAACTTTTGTTCTCTGGTTAGAATTGAGCGTTTTGTTGGCATTGGTGGCTCAAAAGAAGAACCTTTAACATGCATGAAATCACTGCATTCCACAAAAGGTTAGTTATAGTGGAAAAAACAACAACAACAAAAAAACAAACAAACACCTTTCGAAAATTAAGATCTTTTTCACAGTAAGATAAAATAGTTCTGTAAGGTTTTCTGGGAAGCCAAAAAAAAAAGTTTCTTCTCTTGGATCACAGCAAAAGCTATGGAAGGCTGTTACAACCACGGAAAAAATTAATAATTAAAAAAAAAAAAAAAAAAAAAAGTTTATTTCTTGTGAGTCGCTGAAATTAGCTTTTTTTCGTGTAAGAATCAAAATAATCAGATGGAAAAAAAAAAAAAAAAAAAAAAAAAAAAAAAAAAAAACTGAAAAAGTCATACTTTTTTACTGTAAAAATTGGATTAATACTTGAGGCGGTGTTATATATAAAAAAAAGTCCCTTGTGTTTTATATAAAATAGAATTATAAGATGTAAACTTAATTTTTAGGAAAACAAAAAAAGTTAAAAGCAAGCTGGAATTGGATGAATAAACGTGCAACGGCAAGAAAAAAAAAAAAAAAAATCAGAATATTTTATAGAAAATCAATTCAAGATGTAAACTCAATTCTCAGGGAAAATGTCAGAATTCTGAGATATAAGCTAAGAATTCAAAAAAAACGATAGCTCGCAATTCTGACTTATTTCTTGAAAATATTTGATTGATATTTGAATATTGAGGAAAAAAATATATATAACTAAAGTGTCGACTTGGAACTGTGAGTCTCACACAATTCTGTTAAAAAAAAAAAAAGTTGTGTGTCATAAAGTCACAATAACCTTTTCATTTTCAGCAAACGAAACTCCAGAATCTCAGGAAACAAAGACAGAATTTCAAGAAAACTACTGAGGAAAGATATAGAAACTCACAATCGTGAGAAATCACTAATTGGATTGGAAGTTGCATTTTGTTTTTTTGGATTTTTTTGCATTTTCTGATTTTCTCCTGAGAATTCTAGGAGCATATTTGATGCAGTATTTTCATTTTTAAATTTAGTTTTTTTTTTTTTGAAGAGGACAAAGAAAACATTTTTAGAAATTCAATCTTCATGTTTTTTAGAATAGCGCATCCAAAATAACAGCGACCCTAAAACGTCACAACCAAGAAACGTTATTATCGCGAGAGCTAACAGATGTTTATAGATCGAAAGGTTAATTAAAAATAAAAATACGAGGAAGTGGGGTCAAAAAACGGTGTGGTGAAACGGTAGTTAAAGGGCAGAGGTCACAGAGGTCACCAGGAGAAAAGCATGGAGGCTTAAAATAGAAAAAAAAAAAAAAAAAGTGTTAACTGCTTGACTTTCTCAGCTGTTAAAAAAAAATACTGTGCAATATTAGGACACGTCCTGAATACAATCCAAGATTAAATGCAATTGATCAAAAGTGACAGTAAAGGCATTTGCAATGATTTCTGTTTCAATCAAAGGCTGCTCTTCTCGATTAATCGGAGAATCCTAAAAATGCATGCACAAAAATACGAAGCGTCACGCTTTTCAACGTCGAAAACCATCAGAAATGTCTGCTGTGCAGCAAATGCGGCGATCTCAGGCATTTTTAGCGCATGTTCACGCAGTTAAATTACAAAAGATACTCGTCACACATCTAAAACGTCTAACGAATCAGAACGCCGTAGAGTCTTTCCAAGCATCTGATTTGGCCCAGCTGTGATGATAAACGCGCTCGAGCATCTGCTGGGAAGCGCCGAGCGCCGAATCGAGGTCTAGAGGTCGACTCCCGATATCTCCGCATTCTTCGCTTTGACACGCGTGGATATATATGGGCTCCAGACAGGGAGGCTGGATTTCAACACCGCGGCCGTCCAAGAAACGTCTTCATTATCTACTGGCCTCCTGCTGCAAGAATTCGACGGCTTAAGCTACAAACGTACGGAATGCAGAACGCAACACGCTTCCCATCAACGCTCGGCGTTCGCATTTAACTTAAAGCGGCCAGGCGAAGAAGACGAGTAATAATAGCGACGATCTAACGCACAATTACAAAGAAACCTCATGAGCAATTCTTGCACGTTCAAATATTAATATATACACGAATCGTAACGAATGCACTGATTGCGATTCCAGTTTTGACTCCTGTTGGGAAAATTGCAAAAAAAAAGGTGGAAGGAAGAAATTTAAGCCAATCGCCAAGATCATGGGTTTGAACAAATTTGAATGCAATGTACATTTGGATAAGTGTCTGCCAAAGACATCAATCTTTTGCGTAACATTTTGTGTTAACTTTACGTAAGCTTGAATCTTCTATAACCAACTCTAGAGGAAAGAAAACGTGCAACGCTGACTTTTACTTCTTTAAAACATTACTCTAGAGCTTATGACGTAAATAAAAACACACCAAATAGACAAAAAGTGAAATTTATCGATTTTATAGAATACAGCTAAAAGTGTAAAAATGTACTGTGAAACGTCAACTACGCTAATTGAAATGTCGCGATATAATACTTCAATTCAACCATTTGTTCAACACTGCTTTGGATTACACTGTATGCTTCGATTAAAAAAAAATTAAAAATTGTTTTTAATTGTAAAAAAGTTCTATATGACTTTATGACTTGAAAAAATGCAATAAAAAAATTCAATTCATTTTTTTAATATATATATTTTTTATTTTTATATATTTTATATATAAAATAATAATAAAAATAATAATAATAATAATAATAATAATAATAATATTTGTTATTTATTATATATTTCACTATACTCCCGAGCAAATGATTACATTAAAAATTAAAAATAAACATTTAAAATGTTTAAATTAGAGTTAAAAATCTCCTTTTTAAACATGGAAACAGAGCATTACCTAATTAACAACCGAAATCTGAAAATTGGCTTTTTTGCTGAAGTGTTAAAAGCTTTAACAAATTAAAATTTGACTTTCTCTTTTAATCGGTCCATAAAAAAAAAAAAAAAAAAATTTCATTGAAAAAGCTGCTTTTAAAAATAGATTAAAATCTGCAGATGCAAACAGACGAAGAGCAATAAAATAGATTTATTATTGTTGTTTTTTCTAGTAGAATGAACATCAAAAAATAAAACGCAGTACAAGTGAAAAGATTTCACTCTGCATCGCTGCTAAAACCACATTCATTCATTCATCCGCTTCGACTGAAAGAGGATCACATGATCAGCCTCGAATTACCTCCAGAATCATTTCATTCAAGTCGAGAGTGCGAGCCTCGGCTTTGATATCAAGCATGTCTAGACACGGGCCGGGCTCATTTAGAGCAGCTCTTTGTTTGCGTACGGCGTCCAGATGCAGCTCAAACGCACTAAACCCGGCTTCTGTTTTAGGCCGCGAGATCTCAACGGGAAGTTCGCGACCCCGCCGTTTCCCATGAGCTTTAGCAACAACAGCAAAAAAAAAAAAAGCCAGCTTTAGCTTGAGAGCAGGGTGGGTGGGTGGGTGGGTGTGTGTGTGTGTGTGTGTGTGTGTGTGTGTGTGTGTGTGTGTGTGTGTGTGTGTGTGTGCGTGTGTGCGCGCGCGAGTCGAGAGGAAGGAGGTTTTGAACGCCAACGAGGCTGGAAAACTGAACCGGGAAGAGAGGAAATGAAAGGAGAAGGCAGGAAATGAGCACGAGCCGAGACAAATAGACAAGATTTCTTCAGAAATAGCCTCATCGAGGGTTAAGAGCCGGACCGTTAGTCTACCAGAAACAGGTTCATGTGGCTCAGCGGAGTTATGGACCGGCCGAGGATGGGAAAAAAAAAAAAAACGCTGCTCGACACGAACTCTTCTGCTCCGTTTGAACTTTTTTCCTTTTTGCAAATTAAGACAGCCGTGAATATTAGTATTGCAGTTTTACATTTTTTTGCACTGTAAAATAAAATTGATGTTCATGTTACATTAAAAAGGTCAAAGAGGTGAGCAGGAGAAAAAGCATGGAGGCTTAAAACAGAAAAAAAAGTCTGGTGTTAACTGCTTGACTTTCTCAGCCGTTTAAAAAAATACTGTGCAATATGTGGATACCTACTGAATATCATCCAAGATTAAATGCAATTGATAAAGTGACAGTAAAGGCATTTGCAATGATTTCGATTTCAATCAAAGGCTGCTCTTCTCGATTAATCGGAGAATCCTAAAAATGCATGCAACGATTTCCACAAAAATACGAAGCGTCACGCTTTTCAACGTTGAAAACCATCAAATTTGACAGTTTGCACTTTAAAATAAAACTGATATTCATGTTACATGAAATGTCTCGTGTTGTTTATATTTTTGATAATACTTTTTGTAGAAGTAAAACATAATACCGGCAATCATAATCGATGGTAACAGAAATGTTTATTTCTTTAACGGATTTATTTTTGCAGCAAAATATTAAGAAATAAGAAATATTTTCTTATGTTGTTTAACATTTATATTTAGTAATTAAATAAATTCTACTAAAAATAAACCGTTTATTTTACAATTAAAAAAATGCAAAAGTATTATGTTGTTCAACACTTAGATTTTTTAATTATTTTAGCTAGTTATTGTCATTTAATATTAGATTTTTCTTAATGTTCCTTCTACACTGAAAAAATGACAACAGTGTTATTTATAATGTTGTTTAATATTTATATTTAGTAGGACTAATCTACAAAAAAATTTTATTTTTATTATAAATAATAATAATAATAATAATATTTCTCATGTATGTTACAGTGAAAGTTGTTAAATTATTATTAGATTTTTCTTACAATAGTATTATTTCTTATGTTGTTCAATACTTTTTTTTATTATTTTAGCTAGTTGTTATTGTCAATTATTAGATTTTTCTTAATGTTCCTTCTACAGCAAAAAAATGACAACAGTGGTATTTATAATGTTGTTTAATATTTATATTTAGTAGGACTAATCTTCAAAAATGTTGTTTATTATAAATAATAATATTTCTAATTTATTTTACAGTGAAAACTTACAATAGTATTATGTTGTTCAATACTTAGATTTTTTTTATTTCAGCTATTTGTTAGTCATTTTTTTTATTATTTTATCTATTTGTTATTGTCATTTAATATTAGATTTTTCTTAATGTTCCTTCTACACTGAAAAAATGACAACAGTGTTATTTATAACGTTGTTTAATATTTATATTTAGTTGGACTAATCTACAAAAATTGTTTCATTTTTATTATAAACAATATTTCTAATTTATTTTACAGTGAAAATTTAGCTATTTGTTATTGTCATTTATTTATTATTTTAGCTATGTGTTATTGTCATTTATTTATTATTTATTATTGTTTTATTTATTATTTTAGCTATTTGTTATTGTCATTTATTTATTATTTTAGCAATTTGTTATTGTCATTTATTTATTATTTTAGCAATTTGTTATTGTCATTTATTTATTATTTTAGCTATTTGTTATTGTCATTTATTTATTATTTTAGCTATGTGTTATTGTCATTTATTTATTATTTTAGCTATTTGTTATTGTCATTTATTTATTATTTTAGCTATTTGTTATTGTCATTTATTTATTATTTTAAATTTATTATTTTAGCTATTTGTTATTGTCATTTATTTATTATTTTAGCTATTTGTTATTGTCATTTATTTATTATTTTAGCTATTTGTTATTGTCATTTATTTATTATTTTAGCTATGTGTTATTGTCATTTATTTATTATTTTAGCTATTTGTTATTATTGATTTTTTATTTATTATTTTGAGCTATTTGTTATTGTCATTTATTTATTTATTGTTTATTTAATATTTTATTTATTATATCTTTAAATTATTTTGGCGTTATTGTTTTATTATATTATTTCTTAATGTTCATTTACAGTGATTTTTCTTAATGTTCCTGACAACAATAATAATTTATATATCTTTATAATATTATAATGAATAATAATAATAATAATAATAATAATAATCATTTTTCACTTATTTTACAGTCAAAACTTACAATAACATTATGTTGTTTAATATTTACTTTTACACGACAAATGCTTTCTCCTGCAGATCACATACACGTGTGCATTTAAATATCAGACACCGATACGAAGACCCAAACCGTACACGCTATGACGGTCTCCAAGCAAACCCTCGTGCATAAAGCCACAGCTCATTAAAAGCGAGCTAAACCCTTCCAGTCTCTTTGATGGGGGTCGTAATTAAAGCACCTGCAGCGAGGGTCCCAGGTCGTCTTAACGCCTTCCAGCTGCTCCCTCTCCCCTCCGCAGGCTTCAATCGCTTTACTAAACGAGAACAAGCAAGCTCGACGTCGGCCTGATTGCAGGTTAGGACCGGGTCCCGCTCGTGGTTTATGGGATCGGGAGGGCTTTGATCTTCACCGGCTCTACGGGATCCTCACGCAAACACGAAGACCCTGACCGAACAACATCCCCAGAGGTAAAAAGTGCCCTTCGTTTGCTTTCCCCCTCTCATCTCCGACTCATTTCTTTGTAGAATTGCACATTGAAACGCGCGAATGCAAATGACAAAGTCCGAATTGCAAGGAAATGGTATGTTATAAAGTCGATTTCTGGGAAATAAACACCATCGCGTGATCTTTATAGACTTTATATCTCGCAACACAGACTTTACAACTC
>NC_056718.1:24640115-24657615 GCF_018831695.1 Puntigrus tetrazona
TTCACTTTTAGGTATCCGAGCACTTATTTGGCAGCTAGCAAGGCAATTTTTGAAGAGTTGATTTGCCGTTTTCCCAAATCAGTTGATCTATCAACTGCAGTTGGGTTGGGTTGATCGTTACAAAAAAAATAAAACAATTAAAAAAATTATCCAAAAAAAAATAAAAAATTATATATATATATATATATATATATATATATACATATACATATACATATACATATACATATATATATATATATATATACATATATATATTAAGTACATATACATATACATATATATATATATATATATATATATATATATATATATATATATATATATATATATATATATATATTCATATATATAATATATATAATTATATATATATATATACATATATATATACATATATATATACATATATATATATATATATATATATATATATATATATATATATATATATATATATATATATATATATATATATATATATATAGATATGATTTATATATATGAACGTATATATATATACAGATATATAATAGATGAGATTAAATACAATTTTAACATTATATATATATGTGTATGTATATATATATACATAGAAAATATATATATTCACCCTATATATATATTATATATATATATCAAATAAATACAGCATTAATGAGCATGATACTTTTTTGTAAACATAAAATCTTACTTGCAATAAACTGTAATAATATTTCAAAATTTCACCCTATTTTTGATCAAATAATTCCCTAAATTAGTAGCATTTGCAAAGATAAACATCGTAAAGTAGCATTTGCAAAGATAAACATCGTAAAACGGTTTATTTTTAGGGTTTTTTCTGTTTAAATGATTCAGGTTTTTGTTTAGTTTTTTTTTCATCAAAAATGTTGCCTGATGCGATTTCTTAGTTCTATTTTGCAAAAGCTATGTAGAGATCGAAATGTAGCGATGACATATTGTCCGTGGATACATTGTGACGTTGAGAGTGTTGCCATAGAAACAAATAAGAGCATAAGAGCCAACAAACAATACTTGTTCAGACACCATATATAACTTGTGATTTATTTATTTTTTCACTAGTGTGTGCAGGACACTATAAATCATTTATATAAATGAGGATAGTGAAATATTACACTCACTTCAGACAGTGACCACTGTTTTACTTTAATTGCTAATTTCTTTTACGCCCCAGACTGAACTAATTCGAGCATTGCTTGGTAATTGGTTGAACTAAATGGGTATCACCTAACTGTGCGATTAAATTGAGCTATTTTAACTCACAACATGCCTTTATATGTGATGAATTTGTTCATATTTTATTAAAGCGCCACCACAGGCACCGAAAGACGGACATGCATGCAGGTCATTAAAAAAAATGCTAATTTAATTTCTTACACCATGCCTTTATTTTGACTTTTTGTTCAACGACACCCAAGCGATTCGTTCAACCTTTGCGCGAAGCTAATTTGCGGCCATTTCATAAAAGCGGCGTTCGTGAGCTCTTAAAACCGGCACCCAGTGGTGAAGAACGAATCTGCATTTCCATTCAGGCGAGTATTATGCTAATGATTTAAAAACGACTCATTCGAACGATTCAGAGTCGACTCTTTCCGATTTAAGAGATCCCAGGACGCTCCGAGGTGTCTGAATGCGTTGAATGCCGCCGCTACGAGACAGAACAGGCTCTCACCTCAGCGTGGCCATGTTGGGCTGGTTCTGGAGATGCTCGGGCCAGCGATGCTGCATGCAGAAGCAGCGGACGCCCTGGACGCAGCACGAGCCCACGTGAAGCGCCGCGGACGACAAGGAGCTCTGGAAGAGAGCGCAGTCCTGCTGGTTCCCGTTGCAGCAGACGGGCTGCCGGGGAGAGCAGTAAACGCAGCAGGCCGGCGGGAGAGCGTTGGGCAGGAGCACGGCCAGCCTCTGAGAGCCCGGCGAAGACGGACGCGCGGCCCCGTTGGGTTTCAGGCCGCCGTTGTGACCCGCTTGGGCCTGGTCGCTGGTCTGCGCGCACGGCTCGTCCTCCGGCTCTCCGATGGCGTTTGCGGAAGTCGAGGATCCTCCATTGCTGGTGCTGAAGCCCTCGCTCAGGGCCATGATCCCTCGTGGATCGGCTGATCGGGACCTTAATCTGCGAATGAACAACACACGGTCACTCGTGCACAACTCGAGCCATCTCTCATAACGGTTAAAACATCAACTAACTAACCGACCCTCGAGATAACAATCAAGCGAGGAAAACTAGGGCTGTCGTCAACTGAAGGCGGCTGGAATACACTACGCTGCTTTTAAAATTCCAACAGCTAACAACGTAATTGAAAACTAGAAATATTTTTGTTGTAAAAACCCACCGATCTGCTTCTGAGGACTTGTGGTAACTATTTTACGTCGCGTATACACGCGATTTATGGTGCTTCGAAATAGCGGTCGCTATCCACCAGCATTGCCAGTCTTGCGAGTAGTTTTCATTTTCTGGGTTTTAAAACGAAAACGCACTAGTGTAAACGGGCCTGAAGTTGTCCCCATCACGAAGAAACAAGCGCCTTGTTGCTAGGAGACGCGTGTGAAAACGAATGCATGGTAAAATCGGCTGAAAATTTCAAACGTTGCAAAAAATCTCTGTGTATTGCAAGCTTTAGTCGGCTATTCACGAGTTTATTAATCCAATTAAATCACGATAATGGGCCTTTAATTGCCTAGTGAGTGCACACATAAAGCTTAAAGCATCCATATTTTGGATCACTTTCAATTTTTTTTGGTTTCACTAATTTTGGTGTGATTTTCCCATTTCTATTTATTTTTAGGAATTTTATTACAGTTAGTTATTTTAGTAGCAAGTTGAAGTAAATAGGAAAAATGTTGACTCGGCAACTAGCTGAAATGAAATATTTCTTCTTTTATTTTTATATTTGGGTTAGAGCTAATTTTAGTTTATTTAAATAACAGAATTGTAATTTTCTTGACTTCAACTGGTGAAAATATAATAAATGTACAATTCTGGTTTTGATTCCAATTAAAAAAAAAAAATTAAATTTAAAAAAATTAAATTATATATATATATATATATATATATATATATATATATATATATATATATATATATATATATATATATCATTCAACTCATCAACATTCCAGTTTTCTCAAATTTTATTCAAACTGTCTCATGAGTTGAAGACTACTACACAAAAAAAAAAAGACTGATATTTAAATTTAAATCTTTATCACAGCCGTGATTCCCAATGCATTTCTAGCTATTTTTTCTAAATAAGAAACATTTCTCTGACTAGTTAACATTCACGCCATGAACAAAAAGAAAACAAAAAAGTGTAAAATGCTGTCATTTCTCAAAGAACACTGCAGCATTTATTACACATCTGTGTGTTGCTGCAACAGAAATGTTCTCTATGGAGAAAATAAACGCGATTCTTAACTTCAGTAGAACAGCCATCGTAACTGAACCTCAGGGAAAGCATTTGGTTGCAGTATTTTTTATGCATATATATATATATATATAAAAAAAAAAAAACTTCAGACTGAGAACCGGTTCTCGATTACCAAGCAGGAAGAATGGCTTTGTGAACAAAGCGAATTTCAAAGGCGCTGTCTGATTGAAAAGAACAGGTTCAAACACATTGGACAGACAGCAGAGGAGTCGACGTTTCACGGTATGCTTGAATTTCAGCCCCTATGGCCAGGAAATTGTTGCAGAGGAATGACATGGGCGATATTAAATGTTTCATTGGATGTTTTTAACGCGCACGCCATGCATATCGCAGTAAAATAAGATCCAACCGTAGTACTCAGGTAAATGCATGCTTGTGATACTGGAGGTTTGCCCAGACACACACACACACACACACACACACACACACACACACACACACACACACACACACACACACACACACACACACACACACACTGAAGCCACGGTCAGCTCTCTCTGTCGAGTAAATCACCCGCGTTCTTACGTGACAGGTGGGGAGACCTGCACGACTCCGACGGAAACCGAAGATCGCCTCCGACCGCAGAGCAAAAAAAAAAAAAAAAAAAAACGTGCATCCAAAATAAGTGCCCGGCTTCATGAAAGATCTCGTTTGATACAGAGGTGAGCAGGCTGTCCTGTAAACACTGCGTCCAAAATACCTCCTTGCACCAACAAATCCGGGTTGTGCTTAAAAAGCAGCCAGATAGAGAGAGCTCTTTCTGAAAGAGAGAAACCCAAGGGAGGGAAAACCATGAATGCTCAGAGTAAAGCTGGGCGTCTCGTGCATCCGCTCTGAACGCCGGAGGAAGATCATAACAAGAACAATTATAAATAGCCTCCAAGAAAGAAATACGCGTTGTGCTGGGGGGAAGAAACGAAGGCAACGGTCCTCGAAAAAGCGCCATTTCTCAAAACGTTTCTTAATAATGTGTTAACAGAGCATTTGGTCACATTTATGCATTGTGTTTGAAGCCTGAAGTCTCACTGCCTGGTGTGTTTTAGAGGATGTATGAAGGAACCACAAGTGATTTTAACTATCAACATTTTCACGTTGCACAGTACAACTTGGCTTCTTTTTCAACACTAGATGTATTGCATTATCATTTCAAATCATACAAAACTGTCAAATGTTTTGCTTAAAGCGTGCTTGAGCTATTATTCATTAAAATAACTAAATATCGATATTTTGCCATCTAATGCAACTGGATTCACTAGCTATAATTCAAACTAAAACAACTTTCATGTGCGTGTACAGATAATTATAAATACAAACAAAAACACACACACACACACACTTCAGAAATATGATTGTTTTTCTTTTTTAAAGAATTAATTATGAAGTTGAAACTAAAGTGTATATATATATATATATATATATATATATATATATATATATATATATATATATATAATTTTTTTCTTCACAATTCTTTTTTTAAAAAATAATTTTTTTAATGATTTAAAAAATTGTAATATTAATAAAACTATATATATATATATATATATATATATATATATATATATATAATTATATTATATTAATATATATGCATTAAATTATATACACAATTGTTTTTCAAAACAGGATTAAAAATATTGTTTAAAAATAAGATATATATATATATATATATATTATTTATATTATTTATTTATTTTTTTTTTTTTAAATAATTAATAGTACATTTGTATGAGCAAAAAATCAGCATATATAATTTTCTTTTCAGCATAACTATAAGACCAGGACAAGCAGCAACCTCAAAATAAGCAAATAAATAACATAAAAACAAATGAATACATTCTATAATTAAACCTAAATGACTGCGATTCGTGGAACATTACGATTTAAAAGAATCTAACAACTATAAAGGAAAAATACTGTATTGTGAATACACAAAATCGTATCGAAGTAAACCATAAACAAAAGACAAAACTTACAGAGTTTAGTAAAGATCCCAGAATGCCATTCCTTACAGGCTCGTCACACGAGTCCAAGACACAGATCTGTTTTAAACGGGTCTTTTGGGCTCTGGTTGAGATGTAATCATATAATATGTTCGGAGGTCTTCATCGGTATCACCTCAGCTCCGGCTCCAAGGGTCTGCAAACCGCGTTATTTACTCCCGGACTCGACAAACATCCAAACAACGCGCCCGAGACTCCGTCAACAAACTTCGAGTCTGCTTTAAAAGCGCACTTCCGCCCCCGGAATAGCATTCCCCGATCACAATCAAACTCGGTAGTCCTTCGGTTTTTCGTCGCGCATTTGTCGAGAACAACGGAGCGCGTTCGAGCAGCCCGTCCACGCGACGCGACGAACACCGCGGCGCTTCCATAAAGACGAGCTCCGCCGCGAGCGACGGGGCCCCTGACGTCAGCGCCGCCTCCGCCAATCAGAGCGGCCTCATTATAATACGCGGAACCGCTTTGATTTCGGCGCGGCGCCGGACGCGCGCGCGCGGCGAAGATGAAGCGGACGGACGTGAACGCGCGAAGCAAGATGTCGATTTCAACCGGAGTTTGGTTTTAACTCGGGCTTCACCGGCGCAGGAGATTATATCGATAGCAAGTCGTAACGCAGCGCACAAACGAGGTCGCGTTCAAGACGTGACTTGAGAAACTTGAGAAAAAGCAAGATGCTCTTCTGCAAAAGGTGCGCATTTAGGATATGCGCTTTGTGATTAGCCTAGAAGTGTGATTACTAGAGAGTTTTAATTCATGTAAAAACTTATGTTTCCAACACAAGAATTAAGGATGTAAGTTGTGAAATCTTTTTTTATTATTTACATTATATAATGTTAATATCGTTTATTTAATATCATACAATTTGGGTGAAAGGATCCATGGAACAAAAAAAAACTACACAATCTATTTTAATTCATTTGGAATGAAAGAGTGATGGATGGATGGATGGATGAAAAGATAAGATGACAAGAAAGACTGATAGATTGAATGAAAGACAGGCGATGGGTGGATGGATGATGGATGGAATGAAGGACGAATGGATGGAGAGACAAGAAGACATGGATAGAGCAAAAGGTAGATTGTTGGAATGAAAGAGATGGATGGATGGAGTAACAAAAGACATGAATGGTTGAAACAACAGATGGATGGATGGATGAAAAGATAAGTTGGTAAGAAAGACTGATAGATTGAACGACGGACTAATGGACGGAGAGACAAGAAGACATCGATGGAGCAAAAGGTGGATTGTTGGAATGAAAGATGAATGGATGGATGAATGGAGGTATAGAGTGAAAGACTAATATAGAGAGATAGAATGATGGATGGATGGATGGATGATGGAAAGAAGGATGAATGAAAAGGAGGATTGATGGATGGAATGAAAGATGATAAAGGATGGATGGGTGGATGGATAAAGGAACAAAAAATGGATAGATGGGTGGAAGGAAGAAACAAAAGACGGATGGATGGATGGATGGATGAAAAGATAAGATGGTAAGAAAGACTGAGATGGATGGAGAGACAATAGATGCATGGATGGATGGATGGAATGAAGGACGAATGGATGGAGAGACAGGAAGACATGGATAGAGCAAAAGATAGATTGTTAAAATGAAAGAGATGGATGGATGGGTGAATGGAGGTATGGAATGAAAGACTAATAAATAGACTGATATATAGATATAGAGATGGATGGATGGATGGATGGACAGAGACTGATATACAGACAAACTCATCCCAACTCCACATGTTCAAACTCAGCTGCAGGACTATGAGGGTCTGAGTAAAGATGCCTGTCTGAAATAACAACAGACAGCTGAACTTCAAAGAGAGAGAGAGAAGAGAGAGAGAGAGAGAGATATGAGAGAGATGGAGAGAGAGAGAGAGAGAGAGATGAGAGAGAGAGAGAGAGAGAGAGAGAGAGAGAGAGAGAGAGAGAGAGAGAGAGAGAGAGAGAGAGAGAGAGAGAGAGAGAGAGAGAGAGAGAGAGAGAGAGAGAGAGAGAGAGAGAGAGAGAGAGAGAGAGAGAGAGAGAGAGAGAGAGAGAGAGAGAGAGGAGAGAGAGAGAGAGAGAGAGAGAGAGAGAGAGAGAGAGAGAGAAGAGAGAGAGAGATGAGAGAGGAGAGAGAGAGAGAGACAGAGAGAGAGAGAGAGAGAGAGAGAGAGAGAGAGAGAGAGAAGAGATGAGAGAGAGAGAGAGAGAGAGATGACAGAGATGAGAGAGATGGAGAGAGAGAGACTAGAGAGATAGACTGAGAGAGAGAGAGAGAGAGAGAGAGGAGAGAGAGAGAGAGAGAGAGAGGAGAGAGACTGAGAGAGAGAGAGAGAGAGAGAGAGAGAGAGAGAGAGAGAGAGAGAGAGAGAGACTCAGAGAGAGAGAGAGAGAGAGAGAGAGAGAGAGAGAGAGAGAGAGAGAGAGAGAGAGAGAGAGAGAGAGAGAGAGAGAGAGAGAGAGAGAGAGAGAGAGAGAGAGAGAGAGAGAGAGAGAGAGAGAGAGAGAGAGAGAGAGAGAGAGAGAGAGAGAGAGAGAGAGAGAGAGACAGAGAGAGAGAGAGAGAGAGAGAGAGAGAGAGAGAGAGAGAGAGAGAGAGAGAGAGAGAGAGAGAGAGAGAGAGAGAGAGAGAGAGAGAGAGAGAGAGAGAGAGAGAGAGAGAGAGAGAGAGAGAGAGACAGAGAGAGAGAGAGAGAGAGAGAGAGAGAGAGAGAGAGAGAGAGAGAGAGAGAGAGAGAGAGAGAGACAGAGAGAGAGAGAGAGACAGAGAGACAGAGAGAGACAGAGAGAGACAGAGAGAGAGAGAGAGAGAGAGAGAGAGAGAGAGAAGGCACTGGAACTGGATGAAGCTGTAATCAAAACGCTCCGGGCGAACTCTGTATCGATCGCCAGCACTTCATCAAAGCTGACAAGGTCAGCCAACAACACAGCGGGGGAGAAGAAAGAAAAAAAAAAAAGAAGGGAAGAGAAAAGAAAAAGAACATCACAGAAAGACGAGGGTCACAGAGGAAGGGTGGGTTATGATGTTGTCTGAGCCCTGGATAGTACCTTTCTCCTGCCATAAGCTAACGGTTAGCTAATGCCACCTTCTAAGTGAACACGCAAATGTCTCGTCTAACGCTTCAAGTAAAAATCTCGTCTAAGTGCTTCGACTGACACAGAAAGTGTGTGAACCTCTGCTCACCGCTCAGCGAGAGCCTGAGCCAGTCTCCGGGGGACCGAATCTCTCCGGGATGAGTCCCACCTGTGCTTCGCCGCGCCGGAGACGGTTCAATACAAGAAACGGTTGAGAACTCAAGTGAATGTTTAGACGTCTAATGAGAAAAACACATCGACGGTAGCGTTCGATTTAGTCAAAGCATTGGGATTAATAGCCGTTGTTTAGCGCGTGCAGCTGCGGATGTAAGCCATGCGCGAGGCGGGCCAAAACGCATTCATATGCAGCTTTTGTTCTACGCTACAAAAATGTTGATCCATAAAAGCAAGGAGGAATGGGACGTTTGGCTGGAAATGAAATATGGGAGTGTGTTCCTGATTTACATTCCTCATGCGAGAGCGGAGGAACGTTTTTTTTTTAGTTAGGTAGGTTTCTTGTATACATGACTGGTTTAGTTTGAGCTAAAGTGTCTCAGCAATAGTGAATGGGTGCCGTCAGAATGAGAGTCCAAACAGCTGATAAAAACACCAAAAGTAATCCACTGCTCTGTCATCTGGTCTGAATCGGGAGAGAAATCCAATTTAGTCCAAAACGGTTATGCGAGAAAACGACAGGAGATGGACTTTTTCCACCGGAGGAAGTATTATTGCGGACTGTAGCTAGGAAGCAAGGGATTGACGCTAACAACATGCATCTTTTGTCTTTTCCAGATGTTAACCGATGAACTGGACCGGTGCGGATTACTGTGACGTTTTTATTCAGCCGTTTGGGCTCTCATTCCGACGGCACCCATTCACTGGTGAGCAAACATGGGTTTTTAGGCGAGCTGTTCCTGTGAAGTCAACATGTGCGATTCGTTTTACTTTCATGATGTGCACCGATTCATCGTGCAAAATAAGAGCGGGGTCATTAATGGAGCTGATTTTGTACAGATGTGTTTCAAGCAGACATGGACAGTATGCTGAGGCTCTGTTTATATTTCCTGACCAGCTGGAGATAAATAACCAGACGCTCACTGGTACTCGTTTTTGAAGCATTTGTACCATAACAAATATGTAAAAACCGCATGTTGCTCTTCGGTTTTCCCGCTCCTGGTTTTCTTGAGCTTTTCCAGAAGCTCTTCTGAGGTTTTTTTGAGGCGACTCGAAGCAAGAAGATGGGGATTACCAAACGCTACAGAATCACAAACACGCTGCCGTTTAACCCTAATAAAAGTCTGAACATTTTACCGAGCGCTTAGACAAAATATCAAAACAAACATTTGCACGTTTTTGTTGAGTAACGTATTTGATCGGGCTTTTATGGCTCATATAGTCTGCTACAGTGAGAGCATTGAGGAAAAACAGCTTAGACTTGAACTGAGCAAAAATATGCCGTTTGGTGCAGATGATGACCATAAAGTGATGATCGCAATGCAGACCAATTAGATTTTTATAACCGTAGTTCAGATACTCTCATAAAATTATATAAATATCAGTTAAGCTCCAATCATATGTTTTAGTTGAAACGAACAAATAAACATTCCTAGATCATCATATTTTTATCGGCTGTTTTGGACTCTCGTTCTGACGGCACCCATTCACTGCAAAGCATCCATCGCCGAGCAAGCGACAGAATCCTATTTCCTCACATCTGATGAAGAAAAAACGGATTTCTGGGCAAACTATTTATTCATCGAAATTCTATATAGGTGCAAGAAGCACTTTTGAAACCTTCGGTCGCATCCTTCCGACGCGTCCCGCGGCCTGCAAAAGTTTACGCGTTACGCGAAAGAGCCGGCAGAAGGACGAGAGATCGGAGCGAACGCGGCTCATCCTTTGAGGAAGGTCTGAGATCCGGCCTCGGCTCTGGAATTCCTCCGCCGCTGGACGAGGGGGTGGAGAGGGACCGAGCGGCCGGAGGAGGGAGGACGTCTGTCAGACACGGTCTTCTGGACGTCCACCCACCTTTTGGAGTGTGGATGTCAAATTTCTCTGGGGGCCTCGGATTCCAAAGCGAGGGAGGTTCGGGGGCCAGAGGAATTCTGACATGATGTCTCAAGGCCAAAATGAAGAGAAACAGCAGCCTGATGGCGTCTAGGGGTTTAAATACTAAAACTACACGCAACATCCTCTCTGATAAACGTTACTTCTGCTCTGCATTCTTTTGGTCAAAAACACTGTAAAATTGTGAAATATTATTACGATTCACGATAACTGTTTTTTACGTCAATATAGTGTATAATAGAATTTATTTATGTGATCGACGCTGGATTTTCAGCATCATCACTCCAGTGGAAACTGCGATGCATTATATTTTTCGCGATTGCTTGATTAACAGAAAGTTCAAAAGAACAGCATTTATTTAAAAAAACAAGTATTTTGTAACATTATAAATGTCACTTTTGAATAAAAGTACGTATTTATTTCCCAATTTTTTTTCCCTAGAAGGAAAAAAAACATCATACTTCTGTTTAGCAAGGACACATTTAATTGATCAAAAGTGACATTTATCACCTTAATAATCGTACTCACTCCAGATCATATAAAATTGGCTAACCATGTAAAAGTACAAGAGAGGAACGTTTTGCACGAAAGAAAAAAACCCATTTAGTTTCTCTTACCAGACCAAGAAGCTGAACAACAAACCTCACCGCATCTGGAAACTCAAAACCTGGCATTAACATTAATATCAGATTAAAGCCGATTCCGCACGGCAGAATTAAATCATAAATCCTTAACTGCTGAAAGTCGAACACAAACATTTGCGCAAGCCAACCGCAAAAAAATATTTGAGTACATTTGTGATAAACGACCGCAAAAACCGCAAAAATATCATAAGTGCGTAATAAATTTCAGCTGTTGCCGCGCGGTTACGCCCGGGACGCCGCGGCCTGGTCTGCGTCTCGTTCCGCTTTCATGCCAACACAAACCAAATCACCTCACCCTGCATGATTTCACTCAACGGCCCCGGGAAAGACAGACGTGTGTGTGTGTGTGTGTGTGTGGTCTGATTTTAATGAACAGGCCCGTACTAACAGCGCTCCGCTGGCGTCCCGCCTGTGTCATGTTTCCAATGAGCGCTGCGAACCAACAGCTGCTGGCCACATTAAAAATGTGAAGAGAACACGACATTAAACGATCCGTTCACGTCGCATTAGAAAAGCGCGCGTTCATGCGCCGCGGGTTTTCGCGCGTTAAACATCCGCTCGCCTCCAGATCTCCCTTTTAGCCCACATTTGGGGCACTCGAAGCTGGACGCGAACCACAAATGCTTTTGTTAAAATGCGAGCGTACCAGTAAATATTCCCCCTAAGGGCCGCTTTCTGGCTTTTCGTGCCAAATGTGACACCGTGGGATTGTGTTATCAATGATCTAAAGCCTGCCCTATCATACTTGACATGAAAAGCCCTGTTCAAGATCAAAACTTTGATGAAAAACCTGTTGCATTACTCCAAGCGTTCCATCACTGGATAGCTTTTCTCTTTTATATATATGACGGTATAAATAAAGTAATTTATTGAAAGAATGCAACTTGGGGTACTTGATTATCATCTTCATTTAGGAATGTGACCATCTAGGAACATTTATCAATCTTCAGTACATTATATGTTTCGATCATTTAAATATCATCTAACTAAGACACGATCGGAGCTGTAGAGCAACGACTGATATTTATATCATTTAGCATCTGACCTACGGTTATAAAAATCTAATTGGTCTGCATTGCGATCATCACTTTATGGTCATCATCTGCACCAAACGGCATATTTTTGCTCCGTTCAAGTCTAAGCTGTTTTTCCTCAATGCTCTCACTGTAGCAGACTATATGAGCCATAAAAGCCCGATCAAATACGTTACTCAAGAAAAACGTGCAAATGTTTGTTTTGATATTTTGTCTAAGTAAAATGTTCAGACTTTTATTAGGGTTAAACGGCAGCGTGTTTGTGATTCTGTAGCGTTTGGTAATCCCCATCTTCTTGCTTCGAGTCGCCTCAAAAAAACCTCAGAAGAGCTTCTGGAAAAGCTCAAGAAAACCAGGAGCGGGAAAACCGAAGAGCAACATGCGATTTTTACATATTTGTTATGGTACAAATGCTTCAAAAACGAGTACCAGTGAGCGTCTGGTTATTTATCTCCAGCTGGTCAGGAAATATAAACAGAGCCTCAGCATACTGTCCATGTCTGCTTGAAACACATCTGTGCAAAATCAGCTCCATTAATGACCCCGCTCTTATTTTGCACGATGAATCGGTGCACATCATGAAAGTAAAACGAATCGCACATGTTGACTTCACAGGAACAGCTCGCCTAAAAACCCATGTTTGCTCACCAGTGAATGGGTGCCGTCGGAATGAGAGCCCAAACGGCTGAGTAAAAACGTCACAGTGATCCGCACCGGTCCAGTCCATCGGGTTCGTAAAGAGAAAATGTGCGCATTTGTAAAAGATTCTGACGGCACCCATTCACTAAAGTGGATCCATTGCTAAGCCGGTGATGGAATGCTACATTTCCGACAAAGAAACAAAGTCATCGACCCGAGGGTGAGCACATTTTCAGCTAATTTGAACTATTCTTAAAATTAATAAACTAATAAACAGGGCCTTTTCCGTTGGTCGCCATCACGACGGTTATCAAGCGTGCAAAACGCTCACGTTTTTGTTGAGAAGTGCATCTGAAACATTAGCGTCAGGGCACCAGCAGACGGACCGAATGATGAATGTGTGCTTTGACAAAGTGTCCCGTAAATACAAACATGTCGTTTTTTTCTATATCAAATGACTGCCGGTCCGTTTTTCTGATGTGATTTTAAGGGGCTTCTGTGTAAATCTTAATGGTCGGATGAACTCGCTTTCTCCTCTGTTTGATGACAAATAACGTCAGAAAAGTGATACTGTGGTAGGACAATGACAGCGATAGTGGTTCGGAAAGGAGAAATCCGGGCGCTTTTGTACGTTTAACCCCCCCCGAGTACTTTAAAAGAACAGATCAGGTGTCAGGACGCGGTGCAAAAATACAGCACATCCCACAAAAACAAAGAAAGAATCCATGTAACACGTTTTTACAATCTGGTGTAGAAACAATTTCCACTTTTAAAAAAAAAAGTAAAAGTTTTGATGCACAAAGGCTGAACGTTTTTTATTTTTTACTGTAAATATGCTAAAAAAATAAATAAAAATAAAAAAATAAAGATTTGTCATATATATATATATATATATATATATATATATATATATATATATATATATATATATATATATATATATATATATACACACACACTGTATTTTTATTTTTTATTTTATTTGTTATATTAATATTATTATGTTTTTTAAAGAAGTTTTTTCTGCTTAAGGCTGATTTAGTTGCAATTTAAAATGACTTTTTCAATTTTTAATATACTTTAAAATGTAATTTTATTTCATCGATTTGTTATTAATGTTAAAAACAGCTGTGCAACTGTAAAAGAAAAAAAAAGTAGCATGCAAACTCATTTCAAACTGATATAAAAATGATTCTATTTTTTAAAAAATGCTGCCGTTTTGTTTTATTGTAGCGGCAGTGTATATAATACATGCTGAGATATGCAGAACTTTCATGCAGAAAAACTCAGAACGCGTCTTTCTCTCGTTTATTTGAACAGACGAGGGTCGTTCCAAAACACTCACGAATCCAAGAGCGCAAATCTTCACAATAAATGGGGTGTGCGTAACGCTTTTGGCAGCCAGATATTGATACCTAAGACCTTAAAACCGAGAAACACGTAAGCTCTTGCCATACTTGGATTTATTAGATGATTATACGAGAAGATTTCTTAGCTAAACGCGCTGTGAAGTGACTAGCTGACTACAACGCGTCCTCCACCCAGAACCTGCTGGGGCCTGCGATTAATCCTTCATCCGCTAAACGAGGTCGAAGCATGTTAACGTCGGTGACATCAGGAGCGGCTCTGACAGGAGCGGATCTCAGCGGACGTTACGAGGCGTATTTCCCAGCACCGAGGCCGCAGGGACCAGGAACGGGAGAAAACACAGAGCCCTTCCAGAACGCCCTGCGCAAACTCATTTTCCAGAAGTCAGCAGCTAAACTTATATCATCAGGCAAACGCTCTGTATTCTCAGTGTGGTGTCATAAAAATGTGCGAAAACTCTTAGGACACTGCAGCTCTGTTCCTAAACCTACGGAAACAGCATTTGAAGGGATCTTATAAAAGCGATCCAACCAGAGGAACTTTAGCATCCCTGAGATATACTTATTATTTTGAACTAGATTTCATTTTTATATATTTTTTTGCATTCACTTACATTTTTTTTGGTTAAAACTGAATAAAACAAATATTAAATATTAAATATTTTATGCAAACAATTATATTCTTTTATATTATATATATATATATATATATATATATATATATATATATATATATATATATATATATGTGTATGTGTGTATATATATATATATATATATATAACATATATATATATATATATATATATATATATATATATATATATATATATATATATATATTTTTTTTTTTTTTTTTTTTTTTTTGGTTAAAACTGAATAAAACAAATATTAAATATTTTTTGCAAACAATTATATTCTTATATATATATTCTTATATATATATATACACACACATGTATACTTAAAAATGCATATATATAAAATGCATGTATACATTTTAAGAAAAATGTTATGTTATGTGTGTGTATATATATATATATATATATATATATATATATATATATATATATATATATACACACACACACACACACACACACATACACACATACACACACATACACACACATAAGCATAATGTATTTTTATTATAAATGTATACATATATTATATATATATATATATATATATATATATATATATATATATATATGCGCATTTATTTTTATTAAGTACAAAGGTTTACTAATAATTTACTCGGTTTAATAATATTATGTATAATGCAAGGATGCAATAATTTGATCAAAGGTGACAGTAAAGACGTTTATAATGTTTTAAAAGACTTCTGTCTGAAGTAAATGCTGTGCTTTTGCACTTTATAAAAATAAAACGCGATTAGAACGATTTCCCACGGATCGGCGACATTTTACGACAGATTCGAGTAGAAAATGGTTAATTTCAAATCGTAATATTCGTACAATTTTTACTGTATTCGTTTCGCCGCGAACCGTCCTGTGGTTAAGTTCTTGCAGCAACTTTCCAAGATTTACAAGCTTCGACAAATCACTCTTTCTTAAAGACTTCCCGCTGCCGTAAAACCATTATTTTGATGCACAACTGTGTATTCGTACAGAACGGGCGATTCGTGTGGAGGACGTGTGAAGAGACGTTTCAAAGCAGAACCAGAGCCATAAAACCGATAACGGCGCGTCGGACAATCGAGTCAGTGTTAGCGTCCGAGACGGAGGGGGGCGGTCGATGCATTGTGGCATAATGGGCTTTAAGTAGTTTTCCAAACAGCACCGAGCGAATATCCACCTCAAAGATTTATAGGAGGAACCCCAACACGCTGTCGCACTAAAGAGAAAAATCCAGCGCCACCACGCCACCAGCTATCAGAGCGAAAGCCAGCCCAGAGGAAACCTCCGTAATTACTCTTAGCGCTTGTTTTTGTATTTTTTTTTTTTTCAGCCCATTCTGGAGAGATTAGAGGCCTTAGCCGTCCATTTCTGCGGTCTGTCATTGTTGCGAGGCCGCTAAATATTTGCTCTTCCCAGCTCGGGATGCGAGGATGAGAAGAGGCTCTTTGTAGCGAGAGGTCAGAGGCCTCCGATCTCCTTCCTGAGACCCAGCCCCGGAGACCTCGGCGTCTTCGGCCGTTCAGTTAGTGCACGGCGTCTATCGGGGTTGAGCGGGAACCGGAGCAGAACGAAAAACTGTCTCCGTGCTTCATTGATAAAAATAAGCCCCGCTGATCACTTTTATTCAGCGAAGACACGTGAAATTGATCAAAAGCAACCATGAAAAAACTGTTTTGGCTCTTTCTATATGATGCATGTATTTTTCAGCTGCAGTCGAGAACCATAAAATAAAACGTATAGAATATATAAAATAAATCAGGCTTATAATTCTGGCTGAAAACATAAAAGAGGTTACATAATGGACGGTTAAATGTTATTTAAAACTGTGGGCAAACAATAAAATAAATAATAATAATAATAATAATAATAATAATAATAATAATAATAATAATAATAATTATTATTATTATTAATAATAATAAAATAAAACCTTTGTTTACTTACACTGAAAATGATACATGAATAATGAATAAACATTTTCAGAGAAAAAAATCATTTTAAATTAATTTTTTCATTCTTAAACATTAATAATATATAATAATTATTCTTGAGATGCAAATCAGCATATTAAAGTGATTTCCGGAAAATCATGTGACGCTAAAAACTGGAATAATGATGCTGAAAATACAGCTTTGATCACACGAATAAATTATTTTACAACATATTCGTATAGAAAACCGCTATTATAAATTTTTTATATATATTTTTAACCATTTTTTACTGTATTTTTGTAATAAATGCAGCCTTGGTGAGCAGAAAGAGACTTATTATAAAAAAAAAACAATCCCACCCACAAACTTTGGAACTGCATATTAGTGAATAATTATGTGGTATTATATTTGAATAATTATTATATGCAACGGTCGAAATGACGCTCGGAGCGAAGCCCTCACGCGACACATCTCGACTAAATCATTTGCACGAGCTGCAAACCTTTAAGCCTCTCGAGTTATTAATATTGGCACAAACAACAAACAGTCTGAAAGCCGAGCATCACGGGATCAGTGCTACACTTCAACCCTGTCATTAAGACACTAATCAGGAGTTTTATCTGACGCCAGGGCAATCGTGAAGTTTAAGAGC
>NC_056718.1:24660115-24677615 GCF_018831695.1 Puntigrus tetrazona
CAGTTTTAACGACGGACGTTTCTTACGAACGCTTGTGTCTTCTCCAGCGCTGTGGATTACTGGGATGTTTTTAAGCATCTGTTTGGACTCCCGTTCTGACGGCACCCATTCACCGCAGAGGATCTATTGCTGAGACACCGATGCAGATCTCGGACGGGCTTCTTTTTTCAGTTTCTGGCCGAAACGTTCCTTTAGTGAAGCGACACTCAACGAGCAGCACGACTAACACTAACTGCATTCGTACGCCAAAGTCCGCCATCCAGTCATTAATGAGTGCATTGATGCAGCTTCTCCTGCACGGGTACCTTCCTCCTTTACAACCGCATCCGAGATCCAGTCGCAGATGTTTACGGCGCGAAGCATGTGGTCCGCATTACAAACCCAAGTCACATCATTAGCATTTTACAGCGGAAAAAAGACAAAAAAAACGCACGCACGGCATTACGAATATGAGTATTTCAGAATAATCGTGACCACTAAGGTCGCAGATATTAAACACCAGCTGTCAGATCTTCCCGAGAAGCGGATCTCGGGCTAACAAGCTCGACTGCCTCGAAAGAACTAAAAGCAGAGAAACCGTTTAACTTGCTCCTTTTGACGTTAAATGAGGCCTAAATCGCATACATCCCGCTAAGAAAGTATTTCAGCCTCGCGTCGCCTGCAGCCTCGGCCAATTACTGCAATGAAGTCTGACGCGCTGATAGTCAGCAGACGTTTCTGGAGGAGCCACGTGGTTGTAGAGGAGGAGGACTGATGAAAACATTTTAATGTTTCGTGCAATGCATGCAATGCAGAATTTCATAATGATTGATGCAAACATTAAAATACAGCACATGAAATGTTGTTTTGCATGATATTTAATCACTTATGTGATACAATAACGGCAATATTTGTATGCATACAGGCCTATGATTAATTTAATAAATATTTTATTATGTAGAAAACCGTTATTCTCTAAATATATGCTTGAGATCATTCAAAGGCTCTAAAAATGAATCCCGGGCTGATGGTATTTTTTGTTGAAACAGGCCAGTCTCAGCTCTCTCACACTAGGGAACGTAATGGGCAAATAAAAACCAAAAAAAAACACACTAACATAATTATGGTTTTCACAATGTAGCTTAATATCATTGAGCCCAGGCGGGCCAGTGATTGATGTCTGCATTGCTCCCATTCCTGAGAGAATCCGTCTCTCTGGATTGACAGGAACGTTTGCCTAGTAAACAGAGACATTCCTCTGACACAGAGCTCTGAGAAACACACACACACACACACACACACACACACACACACACACACACACACACACACACACACGCACGCACACACACACACACACACACACACACACACACACACACACACACACACACACACACACACACACACACACACACACACACACACACACACACACACACACACACACACACACACACACACACACACACACACACACACACACACACACACACACGCACACACACACACACACACACACACACACACACACACACACACATACATTATCATCAGCTCAGAAACACATTACTGTTTAGTTGTCCAGGCAACAAAGCAATGAGAGGTAAAGTATAAGAAAATACATTATATTAGTTATTATTCTACAGGCTATTAGTTGCATTCTCAGTATATATATATATATATATATATATATATATATATATATATATATATATATATATGTGTGTGTGTGTGTGTGTGTGTGTGTGTGTGTGTACTGTATATATATAAATATATGTATGCAGCGTATTGTGCGACCATTAATCATTTTCGATAAACAATTAAATAAATCAATCCATTTATACAAAACTCATTTAAAAGCATTAGTCAATTGAATAAATAAAAATAATGAATAGTGAAATAAATTCTCTTACAAATAACAAATATTTTAAAAACTAAATGCTATATGTATATATATATATTTTATTATATTTATCTTAAATAATTTTTAGTTTATTTTAATTGTTTCTCTTACAAAATCGCTTATTGTGGGAAATAATATTGTAATAAAAATAATAATAATATATATATATATATATATATATATATATATATATATATATATATATATATATATATATATATATATATATTTTTTTTTTTAAGAACAATAATTTAGTTTAATAATAAATAATTAACCAATTGCAGAAAAAAAGACTATTTTAGAACCATTAATGATTTTAAATGCATTGCTTGTATAAAATAAGATCTAATACAGTATCTCGTTGCCAGGAATATTTAAGATAGTAAGACAGTAAAATAAAACGTATTGCCTGTAAAATAAAATTAAAAAATTAATAGTTAATAGTTTAACTACAAAAATATTTCTTCTTGTAGAAAAAAAAAACTATTAATAATTGCAAGAGAAAATATAAAATATTCAAAATCTATAGGACCATTAAAATAAGGGTAATTAATAATTAGAATATGCAAATAAACCAACAGTTTTTGTGTCACAGAAAATTATCCTATTTTTATTTACGTTTATTTTACTGTTTTGCTGTTTAGGATCATTAGTTTCAAGTAAATAAATATTTCCTATAGAAAATGAAACCTGTCTTAGTTCCCGTTGCCATGGTGTTGTTGTGCGGTTGCTAAGGTGATTAACACGTCGCTATGTGGTTTCTACACAGACTCAACACTGTCAGTTTTAATACATGCGTGCTCAAATAAACCTGTGACCAAAGGAAATAAATTATTTAAGGAAAGGAAATCAACACGGACTGAATAAAAGAGCAGACGAATGCCACTGAAAGACCAGAAACACTTCTATTTTGTGTTTTTGAGAAGGTCATCCACGACACGAAGAGCGCTACGGCTGCAAACTACGGACAATAATGCGAATAAAAGAAGGAAAAAACAAAGGAGGAACACCTGGATGTGAATGAACAAGGCTCTTTCACTTTATAAATTCCCTCGGTTAGGAAGCCTGTCGGCTAATTGGGGTTTTAGAGGAAGTCAAAGACGAAGCGGTTCAAAAGAAACGAAGCAGAATCTCTTTCTAGAGTTCAAGGTGAAGCTCAAAGTCGTGGTGAGGTCGACCACGCAAAAAAACAAAGAGGCTTTCAGCGCTAAAAATTAAAATGCGTGCACTCATAGAGTCTAAAACGAAGATTCGATGAAAGGATGCAGACGAGGTCGTTTCTTCATCCGATTTGGAGAAACGGCATTACAGTGAATGGGTGCCGTCAGAAGGAACGCATGCAGTTCAAAACGCATTATAAACGCTTCCTCCTTCCTCTCCCGATTCAGACTCCTTTTTCGCTGGAAGAAGCGTTATTATAGACTTTAGTTGCTAACGGTAACTGTTAGGCTGGAGTGAGACGTTTTTCAATCGGCTCTCTTTCTGACGGCACCCATTCACTTCCATTGCCGAGACACCGATGCAGAGACGCATATCTACATATCTCATCTACATCTCGGATTTATTTACTTTTCGTCAGATCTTCATTTTAAGAGTGAGCTTTACCTGACAAAGACCGGATCGATTTCCCAGAAGCGGCTTTAAAAGATTCACGCATAAAACAGACTCGTACGCCGCTTCCCTTACCGTCCAGGGAAAGGTATTCTGCGGATGCATCAAAGATGTTTTAATTCGGATCGCTCCTGATCTTCGCCCTCTAATATCTCAGTCTGGCTTGGATTTGATCGTTAGTTAGTTAGTTAGTTAGTTGGAAATGTTGCGTTGCGATTTGGGGAAAAATAAACATTTGTCGCCATTTCATGCTTTTGGAATATGAGAGATGAAACATTTGTATGCATTTGACAGAAAGACGCTGTAAATACGAATGCTTTTCAAATGAAATAAAACACGTTAGGGCAAGTAAAATAATAAAATAAAATAAAACTATATTTTTTTGTCTTACAGAAAATTAATAATAATTATAATAATTTAATTATAATTAAATTAAATTATTATTATTATTACTATTATTATTAATAATAATAATAATAATAATTTGAATTAAAATAATAAATAAATAAAAAGCCTACAGAACCATTCAAAACTAAACATTTCTTATAGAAAATAAGCCAATTTAAGGGCCATTAATAATAATAAAAACAAATATGCAAACAATAAATAATAATAATAATAATAATAATAATAATTAAATAAATATATAGAAAATGAAACCTGTTTTAGAACTATGAATAATGGTAATTAAAAAAAGATAAAATAGAAAACAAAGACTATTTTAGGTCAATTACGACTTTAAATTATTAAGCATTTTGTATAGAAAATAAGTATTTTTAAGAGTCATTAATAATTAAAATAAACTATTTTTTTGTCTCGCAGAAAATGGGTCATTAATAAATTCAATAAATACTTCTTATAGAAAAACCTGTTTTATGCTTTGTTAATGGTCCTACAGCATGCTTTTTATAATAATCTAAACGAGTAAAAACATTTCAAATGAAAATGAATTTCAGCACCAATTGTAGAACTCAAAATATATATATATCTATATATACACACACACACACACACACACACACACACAAACACTACCATAAAGTACATTTCTAGCCTAAGAAGTGAGTGCTAAGTTGGCTTTTAATCGAGAAAGAGTGCCAGGAAAAGTACTTACCAAAGAATATCAGGTCATGAACGCCGGTTTAAGGTTATACTTCCAAGGAATAATGAATTAGTCTAAAACTGAAAAGCACTCGTCCAGGTGAAGCTCCACTGCTCGCGAGCCCAAGCACGTTCGTCTTTCACAAATCCTTGACTTTTCCCCCCAATCTAAAGCCAGACCTAACCGATATTTATTCCTGCGGTTCTCGGCTTCGAGAGCGCCCTTAGACGCTTGCGTGCATCTCCAGTGTCGCTATGCGGTTGCTAGGGTGTTGCTAAGTGCGCGTTGGTACGTTGCTAGGCGGTGACCATAAAGGTGTTTTTGCATGTTGCTTTGAAACAAAAAGAAATGCTTATATAGAAAATAAAACCTATTTTAAGACAAGTAATATAAAAGAGCATGGGAACATTTTTGGGCCAATATTATATTTAATAAAATATACATTTTATTAAATATTAATATTAATTGATATATTTAATAAAATATATATATATATATATATATTATTTATTAAATATTAATATTAATTAATATATTTAATAAAATAAATCAATAATTTAATAAATAAATTATATTTTAATAAATAAATAATAAAGCCTATTTTAGCACTGTTGATAGTTTTACATTAATAAATAAATATTTTAGGAGGAATATTTAAGCATTATGTTAATTTTTATAGGAATAAGGATTTTAGAGGAATATTTTAGCATTAAATAAATTAATTAAACTTCTCTTAAATAAAATGAAGTATGTTTTAGGACCGTTTATACTTAGATATAATATTTTCTTATTTACCACAAATCCTATTTTAAGACCGTTGTGTTTAAATGACAAAATTATATATTTTGTTATAGAAAACTAAGCGTATTTTAGGACTTAATTTAAAAAATTGAAACACCGAAAACTTAAAAAATAAGATTTTTTTGGGGGTAAGCGGTTGCAAAAATTTTTTAGCCACATTTAAATAAAAAACGAATTCAGCCGACTAACTTTTAACACGTTTTTATTTTATTTCGTTTTTTTTAATTGCCTAAATAAACGGTTCTAAAACAGCTTACCTTGACAAAACAGTGTACTACTTCACAACCAATTACGTTTATGAATAAAGAAATATATTTCGAACAACTAAAATAGCTCGAGGACGATTTATTCTTTTAATTCTCGTCGTTTCCTCCTCCATAAACCGCTCCGGATGGAAGCATCTGCTAAATGCATGAAGGTGAACGTGAAAGAAGTCGCTGGCATAAATCTCACACGCCGAGGTTTGAGCAGGAAGATTTACTGAAAGGGTCGAAAACGCGAAACGAGCACGGTTCCTCGAAGCCTTCCTCGGCCCGTCTCCGTCCAGATCTGTCCTCTGCTCAGAGCCCAACGCTGCCCAGCAAACATGACTCGCGTTTGCACATTTTTCCAATTTATCTCATTGAATTAAGGCCGCAGACTTCTGGACGCTGCACGAGACCCTGAGCGGAGCCATCCGTCTTCAAGACGTCGGCTGAGAGCGTGATGGATGTGAACAGGTTGCGAGGGAAGCTGCGTTTTCAGGAGGAAGGTCAGCGCTCCTCGAGGACGCCACAATCGGGCTTTGGCTTCTTCCCGCTCGTGCTAAATTTAGCTCGCTAAAGCCGATGAAATGCGCTTTGAAAGGCTTATTTGATCAAGATTTCGCATTTTAAATTACTTTAACCTATCCTGCTGAAATTAATTTAAAAAAAATCTATTAATTAATATTTAATAATATTTTTTAAAAAAATTACAAAAACAAAATGACCGTATTTTATTAAATTAATAAAACGCAAAATATGAATATAAACTGGAATAAGTTACATTAACAAGAGAAGGCTTGAGTAAAATATAAATATTTGATGCAAAACAGACTAAACAAATAATAATAATAATAATAATAATAATAATAATAATAATAAAAACAAAAGTACAAAAATTAAAAACAGAAGCAAACTACAACTAAAATGAACATAAAATCAAGCTAAACCATATTAGACTATTGTTTATTGTTTATTATTATTATTATAGATATTATAATACACATATATATATATATATATATATATATATATATATATATATATATATATAGATACTAGACATTTTTGGAATTTTAAGCATTTAAAGTAATTAATAGTGCTAATGTATACATATATATATATATATATATATATATATATATATATATATATATATTTTATTTATTTATTTTTTTATTTATGCTAAAATGATTACATTTTATAAGAAAATAAATGTTTTTATTTTATGGTTTTTATTTAATACATTTTATGTAATGTTATTTAACATGAAATTGTTTAAAATTCCTAATTACTAACTAAAATAAAAAAAAAAATAGTAAATAAAAAAAATAGTAAATAAAGTATTTTTGTGCTAAATAACATCAAAACATAAAAAAAGTGTTCAGAATAATATTTGGGGCCCGTTACACTTCGATACGGCGAGCAGCTGAACTCGAGCGGCTTTACGAAGCAGAAACCTTTCGGTTCACCTGGATGCCATTTCCCCCCTGTTTCCTCGCCTCGGGGAAAGAAAATGTTTTGTAGCAACGGTCAAAGAAGAACCTCCGGCGGTATTTCACGTAATGCGCTCCGACAACTCAATCCAGGCCGGTGACGTTTTGGGGTGATAAAAAGGAAAAAAAAAGAAAGAAAAAAAGTGGAACTAATACACAACACCTGTTTGTGCTCAACGTGGAAGTCAGCTTCGTGACAGCTGTGTGACGCTGAGCGACCGCTCGAAGGAAACCAGAGACCAGAGAAGCCGATGGGTGCCAGCAGCAAGGACGCAGTCAACTGATCAAATGCTGGCTATATGTGACACTTAGATATTAGACCAACAAGCTCATAATTACTGCAGTTTAAACAGTTGCAAAGTAAACTATAAACAGAAATGCACTTGTTTTTAATTATAGATAGTCCTTTATTTAAGGTTCATTAATAAGCTAAATAGGCTTTAGGGTTTATTTGATATTTATTCATCCATTTAAAATTAATGAATGTCCTAAAATAAGCTTTGTGCATTTATTGATTTATATATATATATATATATATATATATATATATATAATATATATGTAACTGTCCTAAAACCGGCTTAATTTTCCCTTAATTCATTTAAAATGATTAAAGGAACTAAGGGATTTATTTAAAAATAAATAAATAAATAAATACTATATTATTATTGTTATTAAATATAATAATAAATGGTATTAAAATAGGCTTACAACTATTTCTTTCATTTATAAAGCATAACGGAAAATCATAAAAATAAATAAATTAAAAATGTATTTAAAATTATTTAATTATCTAAAATAGGCATTATTTTGTATAAGAATTTTTTTAAATAAAATTATTAATGTATTAAAATATTAATTTTATTATTGAAAAAGCCAAAATTGCATATAATATGTGTATACATACATATAAAGATAGGAGATCGCTTTATTATACTTTTTTTCTTTGATTCTTTAATGAGTGAAAAGTTTAAAACAGAAATAATTTTAGTCTACACCGCCGCTTTTTATCCATTGAACACATCCGTCCTTAATAAAAATATTAACTGCTTTAAAAAGAAAAAAGCATTGCTGAACCCTGAACAATAGTGTGTACTGTAACACGAAAATATCCATTTTAACTTTTAATTCATCAAAAATACTATTGTTTATTATTATTAATTATAGATATTATATATACTAGAACTTTTTGGAATTTTAAGCATTTAAAGTAATTAATAGTCCTAATAATATATAATATATATATATATATATATATATATATATATATATATATATATATATATATATATATATATATACACATAAAATGATTTAATTTTATAAGAAAATAAATGTTTTTATTTTATGATTTCTATTTAATACATTTTATGTATGTTATTTAACATGAAATTGTTTAAAACTCCTAATTAATATGAAAAAAGAAAATAATTAATAAAAAGTATTTTTTATACCAAAAATGCTAAAAAAAAAAGTGCATCCGTTTCCAACATTGATTATAAACTGGTATATAACCGTAATTTCTGAACAGGAGCGATGCTGTAAGTTCAGCTTTGCTTCACGACACTTTTTCACGTCAATCTGGAGATAACTTTCCGCAGGGTGCATCGTATCTAAAAGAAAACTGGAGCTAATGACTCATTTCCTCGGGTTCTTATGTGATTCAGCTGCCAGCGTTCGGGTTGCATTAGTAACTCAACCTGGCGCTACGAGCAGCTACCGCTAGCAAAGGTCAAGACCACATCAGCCGGGGTCAAACCCGCTTCCAGCGACCCGAGTCTGGCCCGACTTCACCCACCGACTCAGAGAGCGGCTCAGAAGCATGAAACCGGTGCGGTCTGTGACAAAAAAAATCAATCAATCGATTCAGGCATGCATCGTTCCCTGGAAGAGAACCGAACAGGGCATTAAAAACGGAGCTGTCGAATTAAAAGCGTGTCCGGATCAAGAATCTAAAAGGATTTATTAAACGCTTTGTGAGCGCCGCGCATGCAAACATGCGAAAAATGATATTCTGGCACCTATGCAATGGCTTTTTTGTTTTTCACATTAATTGCAGACGCTGAGGTATCAGCTTTATACGAAAGTGAGCCACATTCGGTTTTAATGCACGCAACATTCGACATTTTGGGTTTCACCACCACTTCGCGTTCTTCAGGACACAGAAGACATAAATGAAGGACGCTACCGAAGGTGATTTCACACACGTTCGGGTCCGAGCTATTAAACAGCTGGCCGTCCTCGTCCTCGCAGAAGTGTCTCCTAACGGTCGTCATGTCCTTAAAAGTGTCCGAGGGGGGCGAAGCGTTCAGGTGAAACGTCAAGGAAAGGTGCAGCAGAAGAGAAGAACGTACGCTCTGTCCCCGATCGCTTTCACAGCCCAGAGCTCACAGGACAGCATCTGTTTTCCTTCTTGATTTTTATACCTTTTGGAGCGCACTGCGCGAGCGGAAAGAGAAACCCAGCCGGTCGCCGGCCGACGAGAGGGGGACACGAGTGACAGATCACCGGGCCTGTGTCTGGAGATCGCATTTCCAGGTCTCCGTGCAGGCCGCCGCCGTTTACCCTCATCCAGAGTAGAGAGCGAATAAAAGCACAAGCGCGCCGGAGGCTCATGTGGTCATGTTTCACGTGAGGAACGTGTTAGTAAAGCGGCACCCTCTTGTGGATGAGCTCGGGTGTGAATCTGACCCGAAACATGTCCAGGGCACACTTCAGAAAAAAATATAGAAATAATAAAAAAAAATAATTTATATATATTTATATATATATATATATATATTTATATATATATATATATATATATATATATATATATATATATATATATATATATATATATATATATATATATATATATATATATATATATATATATATATATATATATATATATATATATATATATATATAATATTTTTAATATAATATATTAATAATATATAATAATAATATATATTATTATATATTATTATATATATATATTATATATATATATAATAATATATATTAATATAATTACTAATAATAATAATAATTAATAATAATAATAATAATAATAATAATATTATTATTATTATTATATATATATATAATTAATCATGTTGATAATAATATTAATAAATGAATTAATTATAATAATAATATTATTATTATTACTACTACTATTATTTACATATATATATATATATATATATATATATATATATATAATTATAATAATATTATTATTATAATAATTATAATAATGAATTAATTATAATAATATTATTATTACTATATATATATATATATATATATATATATATATATATATATATATATATATATATATATATATAATATATAAAAAAAATAATCTCAATCACAATCAATTATATTAATAGATATGTTTCCTGTCATGCTTTCTGTCAATTATATGCATATATAATTTTGTAAATATTGCAATAATAATGCTCATTCTAATATGTAAATTTAACAGCATATATATATAAAAACATACATATATAGCATATAAATTATATTCATAGAATATAATTCATTAGTGTGAGTGAGTATTGTTTGTGCAGTAAGGCAAAGACAAATAAAAAATTAAACAATGTATTTAAATAAATCTAAATGTTTCTGCTTTATAAAAATGCGAATAAATAATTGGGGATAAATGTAATTAACGTCCATGTCGACATTTTAATGACTTCCTTAAAGTCTTAAAACAAGCACTCTGTAATAATTTCTGGCTCATTACGACCTGAACGCGTTTACTCAAAAAACAGCTCCTAAAAATCTGAGAAGACTCAAACGGTGACCTGAAGTGCTCATCTAAACAGAAAGCAGCACTAGACGGGCCTGTCCTGCGCACACAAACGGCTTTCTATAGAAAACAGGCAACAGTGCTTCTCTTTTTTTTGGCCGCTTTCAGGCTTGAGGGAAAAAAATCATTTTGTCAAGTTCAATTACGCTCCCATTTCATTGCATTTTTCATCGCGAGCGCCTCGCGGTCCACGGCCAGCTCTATAACAGCGCGCACGGGGAGATGAGCGGAAAAGCCCTGAACGTCCAGCGCCGACCCTCTCGGACGCACACGCTCTCGTTTTTCGGCGTCCCGTGAAGGCCGTGAAGTATTGCAGCAAACAACGGGGGGAAATTAATCAGTGAGCCAGGTGCAGCAGAGATGAGCTGAACCCAAGACGTTCCCAGACACTGTACATCAGCCGGAGAGACGAGGCCGTTTCAGTGAAACACTTCCAGTCTGGCTCAGCAGCGAGTCAAACGGCCACATAATATACACGCTTCTGTGATCCGCGTCGTTCTAGAGTACATGAAGGGACACGGAGACACGGAACGAAAGCCACGGACTCATCTGCTCTCAGAAACAGCAAGCACTGAGGAAATATAATCACGCAACATCATCTATATCGAAATTTCAATGAGTTTTCAACACCTGCGATGTTAAATTGCTCAATATAACATAAGAAATTCTATTAATAAACTTCAAATGAGTCTGATAAATTATTTATATTTATATTAGGACATTTTATTTATATATATATATATATATATATATATATATATATATATATATATATATATATATATATATAAAAAATTTTTTTTTTTCTATTACAGTAATATACATTTGGTGGGAAAATTTATGAAATGAAAGTGTCTTGAAAATGCAAAATCTTAATAGTTTTAAAAACAACCTTCTTTTAATTTCACCGAGCATAAAATACAGTTTCTCATTTAATTCCTGGGTAAAATGAGTTCTACAAAATCATCACAATAATTCCATAAAAGAAAAATAAAAGGTCTAACGATTTAAAAAAATATAATAATAATATAATAATAATAATAATAAAAATAATAATAAATAAATAATAAATATATATATATATATATATATATATATATATATATATATATATATATATATTATATATATATAATTTATTTATATTTATTAAATTTACATATATATATATATATATATATATATATATATAAATGATACTTTTGATTACATGCATGAGTTGTGTCGGAACGTGATTAAAAATGTAATTATTAAACAATTACATACTCGACTGAGTATAAAACAGTACACTTTTCGCAAAACGTTCTCCTTTCTGTGTTTGAACCCGAATATCGTGAATATAAACGTGTTTTTTTTTTTTTTTTTACAAGTTTTTCACTCTTTGACAACAATCTTCATGAGGATTTATGTTAAAGCACGGGGGTATGCGCTGCAAGTTTTCTCTGGTGGGAAGAGTACACACACACACACACACACACACACACACACACACACACACACACAAACAAACACAGTCCTGTATAACAATACCGCATCCCTCCTCTACAACACAACTCAACACAAGCATCACATCCACACACACACACACACACACACACACACACACACACACACACACACACACAACACACAGCCTCAGAGCTCCGCGTCGAAACCCGCGAGAAACGCGCCGACGACACCGAAAAGTTGCGCAGCAGCCAGCAGAACGGAACGGAACGGAACCGAGCGAGAACCGCGGCGTCCTCTCCGCTTTCCAGACGCGCCTGCGTCATAAAGGACAGGCGGCGCGTCACGACGGATCAAAGACACAAAGTAACGGCGGCGGCGCGCCAAAAGCGTCTTACCTCAACGCGAGCTCGAGCGCGTCTGGCGGCCGTTTGGCGTCTAAACTCGCGGATAACGTGAGACGGGGCCGGTTGGTTGGCTGCTCGCTCGGGTGGGAAGGTGGGAAGGAACTACAGGAAGTGAGGGGCAGATCCAGGGAACGTTCACTCGGGACCTGCGCAGATCAGCCGGACACAACACAACGCTCGGGCCGTGTCTCAAATAACACGCTCCCGTACTACACGTGCCGTTTGAGAAGAGCGTTCACTGTGCGCGGTACTCTGAACGCGTTTCTCTGTCCTGTGCTTCATAAAGGCCTTGTGTGGCGTTGTAGTTCGCGGAATAGCGTGCAGCACGTACTGCATACTATTTATTAAATATTAAATCATACACATTTGTTATAAACCATTTTTTATTTCAATAGGGAGCAAAACCAATATTACCATAAATACTACAATTTTTAATATATATATATATATATATATAGCATCTTTTTTAGACTATGATTTATTATTTAGTATGAAATTTAATGCATATCATACATTTAAAAAAACGAATTGTGTTATGAAATATATATTTTTAGGAAGTTGTATATATGGTGTGTGTGATTTTATAAATTAAATGCAAAAAGATTTAATTATGCTGTTATGTTTTTAATAGATGATAAAAGAGATAATTATATAAATTATTAATTATAAATCATTATTAAATATATATTTTAATACTATAATGTTTTATATATCTATATATCTATATATATAAAAACACAAGGTATCAATTTTATGCATGTTTATGCATTAATTTGTACCATGTTTTACTGAAAAATTTAGACTAGTTCATTTAAATAATAATAATAATAAATGTGAATTAATAAAAATCTAATAAAAAGTTTTATTTTCTATTTAAACAATTTTTTAATTAGTTGATGCACCAAAAGAACTAAAACTAATAAAACTATAAATAACTATGCAGACATTTAAAAAAAAAAAAAAAAAAACTTCCAAATGTGTCAAAACAACTAAATAGCTAAAAGAATTTTTTTTTATATATATACATAATAAAAAAAATAGATATATATATATAATATATTTTTATATATATATATTTATATATATATATATATATATATATATATATATATATATATATATATATATATATATATATATATATATAAAAAAATAAAAACTACAAGAGTATCTAAATTGTATTAAAATAACACAACCTGTGAAATAATACACCCCCAAATGAATGTTTTTGAGGCCAGTTTTTTTTGGTTTTGAGAGTAACTGGTACGTTTCCAGACACAAACATCACCCTCGTAGTGCACATGTCCGTTTAATCATTGATCTCCGACGAAACAAACATCTACCAGCATCGATACAATATGTTATGAATGTTAAAAAACGCAGTGGATAGAATTTCAATAAAAGATAGAAAAATATTAAGAAACTATAGAGCATCACTTGAACTCGGCCTCGTACAGCAGCTGGTGGATTTTTAACTTGACGGCGCTCTTCTTGGCGTAAGGCAGCCGCCTGAGATACGGCAGTAAACTGAACAAGAACATCTCGTCCTCCAAGTCCTCGTTGGCCTCCATCTGCCACTTCCTCTTGCGTCCCGACCCCTGCGACCCCGAGGCGGAGTAGTGCGAGGATCCGTCCAGCATCCCGTGGTCGCCCTCAAAGTCCTGCACCACAAACGCCGGGTTGCCGTCCGCCGTCCTCTCCTCCTCCTTGTCCTCTTCGTCCCGGTCCTCCTCGGGCTCGTCGGCGGCCAGCGACCGCGACTGGATGAACGGCGTCAGGAAGGACATCTGCCAGCTGTACTTCCAGCTGCGGTGGGACGTCCCCGAGGCTCGCCGCCGCTGCTCCGCACGCTTGTCTTTGATGAACATGTCCCGCAAGCTCTTCCACCTCCTGCGGCAGTCCTCTTCTGCGCACAGAATACGTAAGACAAAGCGGTTATTCCGAGCCAAAACGAAAATTCGATCATTAAATCGCTTTCTCAAACGTCCGAACTTCGTCTCCGGGACACAATTTGAGACGTTTCTGATGAAAACCATGGAAATTTTGTATGGAAAGTAAACGAAAACGGCGACTTTATTTAACGATTTAAAGTCACCGTAACGGCGTGCGTCCACCGGATCGGTAAAACGGAGCTACGGTGGCTTCACTGTGCCAAATCTCTGAATAAAATTTTCGTTTTCCCTTCCATAAAAACAAAAACAAAATCACAAAATGCTCATTTTGGGGTGGAGCCACCCTTTTTCCGTCACAATTTCCGAACAAGCTCGCGATTAGCGTTACGTAACGGTGTTACATTGCATCGTAAGCTTGCATTTTGGTTGAAAATCTTTCCCAAACGTCCAAACTTCGTCTTCGGGACACAATTTGAGACGTTTCCGATGAAAACCATGGAAATTTTGTAAAGTAAACGAAAACGACGACTTTATTTAACGATTTAAAGTCACCGTAACAGCGTGCGTCCACCGGATCGGTAAAACGACGCTACGGTGGCTTCGCTGTGCCAAATCTCTGAATAAAATTTTCGTTTTCCCTTCCATAAAAACAAAAACAAAATCACAAAATGCTCATTTTGGGGTGGAGCCACCCTTTTTCCGTCACAATTTCCGAACAAGCTCGCGATTAGTCGTTACGTAACGGCGTTACATTGCACCATAAGCTTGCATTTTGGTTGAAAATATTTCCCAAATGTCCAAACTTCGTCTTCAGGACACAATTTGAGACGTTTCCGATGAAAACCATGGAAATTTTGTAAAGTAAACGAAAACGACGACTTTATTTAACGATTTAAAGTCACCGTAATGGCGTGCGTCCACCGGATCCGTAAAACGACGCTACGGTGGCTTCGCTGTGCCAAATCTTTGCATTAAATTTAAGTTTTCCCTTCCATAAAAACAAAAGCTAATTTTGGGGTGGAGCCACCCTTTTTCGTCACAATTTCCGAACAAGCTCGCGATTAGCCGTTACGTTGCATCGTAAGCTTGCATTTTGGTTGAAAATCTTTCCCAAACGTCCAAACTTCGTCTTCAGGACACAATTTAAGATGATTCTGATGAAAACCAGGAGGCTCGCGACTAGGGAAAAGGAAAATCTGTAGACGGAAAAGTTCTTCGTAAGAAAACGTTTATTTACTATTTATATCGTTTTTTTTAAGACGTCTAATATTTTGACACTTGGTTTCCACGATCAAAATGTTTTTACGAACTAAATGAAAGCGCGTAGGCCTTCCTGCTTTATCTTGCCGTTTTATTATGGTGGCGTAAAATTGTCTTAAATTAAAAATAATAATAATAATAATAATAATAATAGTCACTTATTGCAATTATTTATGAGGCAAAAAGTTGTTATGGTGATTATTATATGTATGTATGTGTATATATATATATATATATATATATATATATATATATATATATATATATATATATATATATATAAATGGTATTGGAAAAGTGCATCACAATTTTTAAGTATATGCAAAAAAAATAGTGATTATTAAAAACAGACATTGCAATAAACAAAAAAGGGAAATATGCTTAATTACGAAGAAATAATGCATTGCATAATGAGCTAAAGTTAACAATAATCATAAAACGTTTCATTTAATATAATTAACAATAAATCTTTCAGTTATTAATGTAGTAATTTATGCATATCTACATTGAAATCATAATATAACTAACAATACATTTTACAATAATCAATCAATAGTGATTTATGCATACTGATTAATAACAATAAATCTTTTTTATTACTACAGTTAATTATATTAGCTATTATATAAGAAACACATTTCACAATTATAAATTAATGAATCTCACAATTATCAATGAACAGCAATGTAAGCACAAGTATGTATAATGTTAATAACATTAAAATTGCATAAGAAATATTGAAAAAAAATTATTGCATGGAAAAAAATTATATATTTATGTGTTAGGTCTTAATTTACAACGTGTAACAGTGAATATATAAAACTTTACCAGCATATTAAAAAAATATTCAATCACATATTTAGCAAATTAAATTTTAATTAAACTTAAAACTTAATTAGCCCTAGGCACGTATTCTTTTATGCATAAAGCATCCAAAAAGTAAGCACGCGCGTGCATCATACTTTGCAAATATATATATACACTAAACCTGTTCAACTTTATTCATTATGATTTACTGCACAAAAACAAATCTGACTGTCGCATCTCTATCGAAAAGGACGGCTTTGTGCATCGGAGGACCTCACGCAGTAGTAACGCGGAGCACAAACTCAATAAACTTTCAATGAAATCAAATCCCACTTGCTGTGCAGACCACCAAACTCGAGACAACTCGCGCTCGCGTGCGGTTAAGTGTCATAACTAGCCGACTAACCCACCCGACGCCTTTTCAACTCGAATACGAGCTCTGCTAGTTCTGTGATGAGACGGAAACAGCACTCGTTAGATATAAATCTTCAAATCTGGATTCCTGTTAGCCTGCTCTGCGAGAAGCTAACAGCACACAGCTAGCAGTTTAGTGAGCAACAAGCAACTTAAGAAAGCGCCACGCTCACCTGGAATTTCAACTTGCAGACTCACGGCTCTCCATGCTTTGGCTTTCCTGGCGGCGTCTTTATATGAATTTATTGTAGAATTGTATAACTCGGGATAGTCGGACACCGCTGCTATTAACCTCTCCTCCATTGTTGTTAGCATTGGGCAGCAAG
>NC_056718.1:24687615-24690115 GCF_018831695.1 Puntigrus tetrazona
TCTCTCTCACACACACTCATTCACTCTCTCTCTCACACACACACACACACACACACGGCAGCTCTCCAGCGATCACGGCGGTGTGTTTTACCCTCCTGAGCCTCTGCCTGACTCTGCACGATGTAGGTGTCAATGACTCGCGGCTCCAGGTCTCGTCCCTTCTCTGCTGGAGTGATGAGCCGAGGAATATGAGTCTCCTAGAACACACCACACGAGCACATTCAGTAATCACGGCTCGAGCAGGACGACTACCACGAGCACGCATTACAGTGATTTACAGGCACTCTGCTGGCTTTTTGCTTTAATTTTCCGCAAAACAAGCATGCTTTTACCTTAAGGGTTTTAAAAAGTCCGGCGGCGATTTTCAAACTCTTGTGAACATCTTTGGCCTCATCTTCTGTGATACTAAAATGCAAAGCAAAGGCAACCTGTCTTTAATCAAATACTAAAAATACAATTCAACTAATATAATTTATTACACTCACACATATAATACATTACAGACTATGCACGGTTTAATATGACAGTAAAATCATGCATTAACTTGTCTGGTTTTAAAAGTGGAACTATTCTGAACTTCTCAACAAATGCATCAGTCTGCATGCGTGCAGCAAGATGCAACCTCTTAAAGCACGTCATATAATACGTTCTATTTTCCGTTTTATATCATAGAATAATCATTTCAATCACAAGCGATCGCTCCAGAGCACATGTAACTTACTTCTCCTTTCCGGCCAGTCGTGAGGCAAACTTGGTGTACCAGACGGCCACATTAAAGGCCATAGACACCAGCTCAAAAACCGCATCCTGCTGGGCGCTGAAAAACACTGCGTTATTCTAGCTCATATTCAACTGACACGTTCACAGAAGCTCATCGAATTAGATCAATGTCAGCATGAAACAAACTAAAAACAAGTTACACGAGATTTACAGAAAACACATGAGCGAGAACAAATGTGCTTTGTGCAATTCATTATTAGAAGATAATTCTACCTAAAACTGAAATGAATACAATGGGATGCATTTAAATTTTTCAGAAAGTGCAGCCAAATTTAAAATGCATGAAATCATTTGCATTTTGCGTTGTGTGTTTTGATGGCTTATAGTTTCTGAAAGTCTAAGAATGAACTACAGGACATAATTGATGCATTTATAGAGGCTTCATGTATTGATCATTTTCGTTTACGTTTTGCACCAGCCAATAAAAGACGGGTCCTAAAAAGAAAACCATTCGAAATCCACCGTGCTAAACCACATTGCGTATCAGTTCCTGCTCTCTCCGAGTCACCTTGCAGTATTTCCCTGTAAAGTGTCGGTCCATTTGAAGTTCTGGATGAACCGGAGCTTGTTCTCTTGTGTGGTTCCATCCAGCGGCAAAATGAATCCTATAACAACAACAACAACAACAACAACAAGAACATGCCTCTGAGCAGAACGAATGCAAATGAATGAAAAAAAAAAAACGGAAACGTCTGACTGGAGAGGAAAAATACAGTGCACAAACCCTGTAATAGAGCGAAGTATTCATCACTGGATTTCTTCATGATCTCTGGGGTACATGTGGCATCGGTGAACATGTCCAGCAGCCGGGCACGAGTCGTTCTCAAGTCACTGGGACACAGATTCAACATTAAATATGACCGTGCGCACTGACCATATGCACACTTTTTCTCAGACGGCATTCCCAAACTGCCTAAAATACCAGTGTTTTGGCTTTGTTTTCCTTCAGCACTCGTGCGCATTTTATGCAGAGCAGGGCAGTAACCGATTACATGGAAATTAAGCACTTAAATTACATTTTAAAATACTCATTATCAAACTACAGGTACTGTTTTTATTGACTACATATATTTACACAACAGCAATAAATTATCCATGATTTGTTTTTAAAAAAAAATATATATATATATATATATATATATATATATATATATATATATATATATATATATATATATATAAATATATATATTTTAATTTTTATTTTATTATTTATTTATAATATAATATAATATTTTTTTAAATGCCTACATGACATGCAAGTAAATAAATATTTTGTATTTTAGCCAGTGTTTTATTTTGATATGTTGAAAATATTTAATTATCAGCTTTTGATGAAATTCACGAACCCCCTGCAGGTCTTTCACGAACACCGGCTTGGGAAATCATCACATAGTGCTGTAATATAATGCTCAAATCACTTTATTTCGCTAAAAACAACAAATTGGATATCTTTTCTTTGCATTTTAACGTCAGTGCGGTGCAGTATTATCCTATTTGAGTCAATGCGATCAACGTTACATTAAAATTAAGTTAAAAGGTAATTAAAAGGTACATTACCTAAAATGTGTAATGTAAGGCATTACAATTTCTGTCACGTAATTTGGAATCGGCAACAGTCTACAATCGACCCAGCTCTGATTATACGTACATGCTTGCCATAACTGTTCGATTATGCACAAAGCCTGCATGCTACTGGTCCAAAAAAAAAACAAAGCCC
>NC_056718.1:24695115-24725115 GCF_018831695.1 Puntigrus tetrazona
GTGCTGCGTCCGAACTGTGCTACTTTGCTTCTTTTATTTAAACTGTTTTAATCTCTCTTTTGCTTTAAATTCAGTTTATCATAAATCAGTGTTTTTATTTTATTTTAATTTCTTCTATTGTTATTTAAACCTTGTAATTATTTTATTTCCTCTTTTGTAAAGCACTTTGAATTACCATTGTGTATGAAATGTGCTATATAAATAAACTTGCCTTGCCTTGCCTTACTGTATCATATTAGATGCATTTAAGTCTATATGTACAAACGTCCACCTTTAGCTGTATTTTTATTGTCAAATCTTTATGATACGGCGAACATAGGAATAACTGGACACTTCCTGGACTGAGTTGATATATCGCTGCTATGCTTCTTGTTTTTTTTCCAGTTATCAAGAACGTTCTCACTTACAACAAAGACTTCCCTTTCGACGTCCAGCCAGTGCCTTTGAGGTAGCTCTTTAATATTTAGTGTTGGTCCTGGATGCTGATTGGTCAGCCCAGTAAATTGTCCCTGTAGAATCCCCTGTTGTTTGACAGATGGTTGGTGTTTTTAGGAAGATCCTTGCACCGGGTGAGGAGGAGAACCTGGAGCTGGAGGAGGAGCTGGACGCTGGGACTGGAGCAGGTTTAACACCATCGTTCTCTTCAAGGGTTCCAGGTGATTCTCTTCATAGTGCATGGCTTCTCGTAATTATTCATTATGCTAAGGCCTTACATTAGTTTTTTTGTTTTTGTTTTTTTTTTTTTTTTTTTTTTCGTAAATATATACAGTATGTTTGTGTGTGTATGTATATGTATATGTGTGTATATGTGTATATATATATATATATATATATATATATATATATATATATATATATATATATATATATATATATATATATATATATATATATATATATATATATTTATTTATTTATATTTATTTATTTTTTTTTATTCTTTTTTCCTTATAATTTCCTTACTTAGCATTTCTGTTTTCTTAAATTAAATCATTATGCATTTACATGAGAAGCAAAATGGATCATTAAGATTTTTGTTGTTTTTTTAAACAAGTATATTTTTTGTAATGAAAATATCTGGCAATGGTGAAGAAAAATATTTATTTTCCTTTGAGGTTGTGTTCTTACCTCATTGACGGGTATTTATTTATTTATTTATTTTTTGTCTAAAAATGAACAATATTTTGATACAGATATTGACCCAAGAATTCGTAGATATTTAGAAAGACAAAAATACTGTGCAAGAATTTTTTTTTTTCGCTGATTCTTTCAATATTGTGTTAGTTTACCTACAATAGGCCAAGCTCTGTAATATTATATTAATGCAAGTAAACAGTAGGTGAACTTGTCCAAAAGTGCCTTTTAATCCGTTTTCTTTATCAGCAAGCAAACAAATTTTCAAGTGTGCCGGTGTTTATAGTTTGACGTCTTTGACAGGTACGCTGTTGCCACGGTTACCCTCGGAGCCTGAAATGACTTTGCTCACGCTGACGATAGAGAAGATCGGTCTGAAAGACGCGGGACAGTGCATTGACCCGTACATCACCGTCAGTGTTAAAGGTAGGACTCGCCGGCGCTTGTTAACCGCAACCTATTGTCTTCTTACATATTTGTCTTTTTAACTTTTCCAGATCTGAACGGTATAGACTTGAATCCCGTTCAGGACACACCAGTGGCCACGCGCAAGGAGGACACGTATATTCATTTTAGCGTGGATGTGGAAATCCAGAAACATCTAGAAAAACTACCAAAAGGTCTGTTTTTTTTTGATCAGATCTGTAGCATTGCTTCACTTGCTCGGAAATGGATGCTCTGCAGTGAATGGGTGCCGTCAGAATGAGAGCCCAAACATCACAATGATCCCCGAGTAATACACGCCACCCGTTTAATCAGTTTAACTGATTAACATTTTGAGAAGACAAAAACTGACGGCACCCATTCACTGCAGAGCATCTAAATGTTACATTTCTCCAAACCCATCCACGTCTTGCATTAAGACTCAAGATATGTTTCTGTATATTGTTGATTATTCTTGCGTTCGCCTCTTTTGTAGGTGCAGCTATTTTCTTCGAATTCAAGCACTACAAACCCAAGAAAAGATTCACTAGCACTAAGTGTTTTGCCTTCATGGAAATGGACGAAATCAAGCCAGGTCCCATTGTTATAGAACTGTAAGTATCAGGCGAGTCGGCCGCATCCTATGTTATAGCATTAACACGCAATGCATAAATACAATCTTGATTTTAGGTACAAGAAACCGACTGACTTCAAGAGGAAGAAACTCAACCTCCTGACAAAGAAACCACTTTACCTGCACCTTAACCAGACTTTGCACAAAGACTAAACCAAGATCCGACAGCCAAACGCTTGACGGACGGCGGAGGTTATTTTTCTCAGATATATTTGACACATCACCTCTCGCATTTCTTGCAATATTGAACACTTTTCTTCATATCTCCAGTCTGGAGTTTGGGACGCGGCCTGATTCATCTGCGGTGCTTCATCTTGAGAGAGATACGAGTGTTAGAAATGGAAATGATTTCAAAAACTGAATTGTGTACAAACGATGTTGGGATCGGATGGATATAACCCAACTTCCCATTGGTTTTTATAGTTTTATCGCATTAAATAAACAGCTCGCCCTCGTCCTCCAAACCTGTATGCTGTTATTATTTGAAAGTTTGTTTTTCGTGAAATGTAAACGTAGAAAAAGAAACACCATTACACTAAAAATTACGTATTTCATGTTTGAAATTTTCTGAATCCATACAAGATTTGTAGACTTGATATTAAACTCTTATTCAGTGAAAATCTTCAATATTTTCTAATTTACTGGCTGTTTGATTCTTTTAAAAAAACGACTGAATTTGAGCATATTTGTTTTGGTTTTTTTGGTGTATGCACATGTGCTGTGGGAAAAAACAGCATACAAATTTGGAATTACATGAGGGTGAACAAATATAGACAGAAAATTAACTTTTGAATGAACTATTCCTTTATAAATGTTGTTTAACTGACAAGTTTTTTTCTTTCTTTTATTGATGGCTTGCTAACGCTATATGGATTACACAAAAACCCTAAAAACAACACTAAACATCTACGAGATATATATATATATATATATATAGATATATAGATATATAGATATAGATATATAGATATAGATATATATAGATATAGATAGATAGATAGATATATATATATATATAGATATATATAGATATAGATATATATATGTTTACCTTTTTTTTTTACTAAGCAGTTTTATGTTGGGTAACTGCTTACCAACTGGCTAATATTTAGCAATACAAGGGATTCATACTTCCCTTTAAAACCTTGCGGTATTCTTTAGTAGATATGTCAGAAGTTAAATGGAATATGAATCAGAAAAAACAGTAAATATGAACGTGACTATATGAAAGGAGAAACTGGAGCGGTCGAAGCATTAGCATGCTAGCTTTGCGACTAGCTCCACAGTTAGCTCTTCGACGAGTAGTTCATTCTGGTTAGCGTGAGAAACTAATTCTGAGGTAATTTCCTCAAACGGTTACAGCTAAGTTTACTAAAGGCTTTCAGAAGTTGAGACATTTCATATGCTTGCTTAATTACTTTTATCGCCGGTTAATTTCTTTAATGAGGAAAACGCGAATGTTTTGAGATTTATTCGATGTCAGTGCTTTCGTTAACTAAATGGTTAAAAAAAATCATGTTTAACGGCGTGTGTGTCATTACACATCATTTGAACGTCTCATTTCTAATAAATGATAATGCTGCTTGATTCGTGAATATTTTATAAATATACTTCAACCTGGAGCGTCAGACTTGCGTCGAGGAAACACGATAACGTTAACCGTTAAAGCTAACTAATGAAGTACAGTTTATTCTCAGATGTTCTGCTTCTTTCTGTATCGGACTACGGTTCACATTTAAGGAGGATCAAATCAAAGACAAGATCGCATTTAGTTTTTTTTCGATTAAAGGATTTGACCCACTTTAAAATGTACTAATGAAGTAAGGAGAGCGCGTAGGTAAACGATTAAAAACATTCATCAAAACTACAGGAAAAAAGCAGCTTTATTCAACTCATTCATTCCTGCGAAATCAATGCCACATTCGCTTAAAATGGTTTCTTTTCCAGGATTTCAACACATGATGCAAACACTCTCATCAAGAAACATCCTCTCAACACGCTTCCTAAAATAATTTACTCTAATATCAAACAAAAACAATATATTGCCAAGAAAATAAGACCAAAAAATAAAGGTGAATGGATTTTGAGCATCGAGTATTTTTCCATTTGGATTCCAAAAGCATTGCAAAACATTCATGGGCCTCATTGATGAAACACAAGCGGATTTTTTGTGTGTGTGTGTGTGAAACCATTCTGGAAATGAATCGATTGAGACCAATGCGTTTGCCGAAAATTCGTTTTTGTTCGCGTTTCGTTATCGTGCAATAAATTCAAATCACCTGCTGGCTATGAACGCGCAAACATATTGTGCCTGATCCGTGAGAACATTTTATATCGTGTATGCAGCTGGAAGAAATGTACAAATACTTTGTCAATATGACATCATATGTGCCTTTCCGCTAGGAAAAGAAATCATAAGAGCAGGCGCGCGACGAATCAAACGTTAAAAACGAACACAGGCGAGCTGGCAAATAATCACGTGGGCCGGAGAATCTGACTAAAAGCGGTAATACGGGCGTTCAAAAATAGTGAAAAGGCATAAAAAATATATGTAAAGTCTCTTCGGAGTCCTCTCACGTTAAAAAGGCATGAGGAAGTGGCTTCACGACGTGCCTAAATATCGGTTTGACATCCCAGAATGCATCAGCGCTGGGCCGAGTGGTAGAGATTTTAATTAAACCACATGACAGCCACCGGGAAAAAAAAACTAAACAAAAAAAAACAAAACAATTGTAATGCATATTAAATCAAACTATTTCCATAGGAAAGGTTTGCTAATGTATAAAATCAAAACTATTTCTGTCACAAATGTGTTTCAGCCCCCCCCCCACCCAAACCAGATTTTGACGGTTAAATATTGAGAAGAATCAGGACCCCAAAAAGTCAAGCTGGAATCGGGTCGTTCTCGCGTCAAGGCTCGCTGTGCCGATGGGACGCATCCGTCGGCGGCTCGTTGGCCGGAGCGACGCTCCCCTCGCCGTCTCTGGAGCTCTGGGGGATCAGCGGAGGGGGTCCTGGGAAACCGCGGCCGCCGAACGGAGGCGGGATCATGGCCCCGGGGGGCGGCAGGGGTCCGGGAGGGAAGGGCGAGGGGCCGCGAGGGCCGAAGAACTCTGGCGGGACGTCCCGTGGTCCGAGCGGGAGGAGGCGGTCCCAGCGGCGGGCCTCGTCCTGATCAAAAACAATGTGAAAATTAATATCCAAACGTCACCCAACAAAACGCCGAGATTTGATTCACTTTCATTTTAACCACTTCTTAAGAAAAGAAAAAAAAAAAAAAAGTTTTAGAAATATAATCCGTTAACCAATGTGAAGACCTTTTTATATAAATAATATATATATATATATATATATATATATATATATATATATATATATATATATATATATATATATATATATATATATATAATATATATATATATATATATATATAAATAAAATATATAAATAATATATATATATATATATATAAATAAAATATAAATAAATAATATATATATATATATATATATAATAATATATATATATATATATATATATATATATATATATATATATATATATATATAATAATAATAATAATAATATATATATATATATATTTTTTTTTTTTTAGATTTTATATTATTATAAGTTATGCTATGCCCTCGGTTGAAGACATTGGGCCACAATTTTTATTTATTTAAGAAAAAGAACAGACAAATATGCCATTTTCAAAAACTACCAATACGTCCTTTTTTTATTTGTATAAAAGATGATCCACTATGAATTAACAGAATGATTGGATGTCGTTTAAAACGGTGCATATCTTGGATTGAAAAACCTAAAGGAAATTTTCCCTACGAAAGAAACTGTACTTTCAGAGCAACACAAACCTGCGAGTTTATAAAGCATATACATAATTTTTTTAAATGCCCAATCGTTTTGTTAGATAGGACCCTTATTCATTGTCTGATATCGTTTGTAGCTGCACTGAAACTCATTTTGACCCCTATAATTTAACCTTTTTGACTTAAAGAAACAAACATCTTGGATGGCACGGGGGTGAGTAAATTATCAGGATTTGTTTTTTTATTTGAAGGTGAACTAATCCTTTAAAGCGCAACCCTTGTGACTCTATATATCTGTAGTATGAGATTTGTGATCCGTTGCACTAATATACCACAGTGATGTTTTTTCACTAAACAGGTTATTACTTAAATGTCCTAATTGAACTATTAAACAGAGCGTTAGCGTGTCAAGCAAAAAAAACACTGTTGAATCTCTTACCGAATGGCGGGACTGGTCCGAAAGGGCCGATTGGAGGAGGGCCGTACGAGTCCATGGGTGGAGGTCTGAAGCGCGGCTCGGGAGGCATCATGGGAGGGTGGCCATTGGGCGGTCGGATCATCATAGACGGAGGCGGTCCGACCGGGGGTCCGTAAGACTTCGGCGGAGGAACCGGAGAATCCCGGATAGGAGACGGGAGGAACGATCCCTGACTCTGAGACTTGGAGAGCTGGAGGAGAAGATGCAGAACTACAGGTCACAGGAGAAATACTCTCTAGAGCGCTGAAGAGGTTTAACACGCGACCCAAGCAGACGTCAGTGAACCACTGCAAGGCCAGAAACACACTTCATACAAGAACAGCAGCAGACACCAACACTCCCAGAACAGCTTCAACACAAAATACTTGTTGTTTCAACGATTTCATTTAAAATATTACAATTACAGTTAGTTTAATTATTTAACATTAATTCACAAGCATGCACATAATGTGGTTTAATGAACACCCAATCAAATTGAATAATAATAATAATAATAATAATAATAATAGTCGTCATAATAGCAGTAATAATGATCAGTTCTAATTAATTGTATTATTATTAACCAATTATAAACATGATCTTAAGGTTGTGAAAAATGCATAATAGAAAATAGAAAAATAGAATATTTGATAATTTAGCATTTTATACTACATATAAATTCTCCAATTAGGGAAAAATAAATAAATAAAAATAAATAATAATAATAATATTATATATATATATATATATATATATATATATATATATATATATATATATATATATTTTTTTATATATATATATATATATATAGCCTTTTTTTTTTTTATTAAACTTGCAGGAAATGCCTAAGTGCCAGATTAAACTTGCAGGAAATGCAGATGAAGCGGCCCTATCTGTTTTTTTTTATTTGACTTTCTATTGTATTTATTTAACACGCTTAACATGCACTTGACTCATTACGGTCTTAATATTCACTACTACTCGTAGGGGCCGTTAAAAGTGTTGAATTCATAACAAATCAGCCGTTTTGCATTCATGTGCTTGCGTCGAGTCTGTTTCGGGCCTGTACATGCTGCAACTCTCTCACCAGCATCAGTCGTGTTAAACATCCGCCACATTTCGAGACCCACACAGCGATTAGAAAGTGAACAGAAAGACACGAGTTCAATCAGGCTCTGAAAAACGACCGGACGCTGTGCACAAACCCGTCCCATCATCCCTTCACCCAGCCGCTGTACTCACAGGCTCCGAGGGCTCAGACGAGACCTGCTCTGAGGCCTCGGCCGTCTCGGGGACCGGGGCCGTCTGCTTCAAAGCAAACACACCCAGCGCCGTTTAATGGACAACAACTTCAGGATATGCACATCTGTTTCTTACGCATCTCCTCGCTCGCATCTGAACACACCGTACAACAAAACTCAGACAGAGGAGGAGGAGACGGACGAGAGCCTTACCATCGGTCCATCGTGCGCACAGGGAGAGGAAGTCATCGGAGGAAACATTTCTGGTGAACAGGTGAAAAGAGACACGTGTGAATGCAGATATAATGTAATCTTTAAATGTGCAATGCAAACCGTATCTGATATAGATCACATAAAAAAATTATGTAATGAATGATGAAAATATTTATTTTCTTTACAATATTTAGATTTAGACTTTTTCAAAAGTTTGAGGCCGGTAAGATTTTTCTCTGAAGGAAATTAATACATTAGAAAAGTTTAGATTAGATTAGTTTTACATTAGAAAATTTCTATTTCAAATCAATGAAATCTGTTTAAAGAATCCCAGTTGCATTTTTCCCATTTAGCTTTATTCCAGTTGTAGTAATAAGTTAACGTATAATTTCAATATAATATTTTCAAGATTTAAAATCAAAACATTTATTTTATTTCAGTTATATGGTAAATCTTTAATATATAAAACTTGTGAGTTTATTTAAAAATATAATCAGTCCATTTATATATTTATATATATATTTTTTATTTATTTTTTTTTTTTTCAGAATTAAAAAAATACAAAATATATATATGTATGTATATATATAGTAGTTTTAATTATAGTAATTATATTAGTTGGAAAGGTAACTTTTTTTGTAATTATTTTATTCAGCATGGGTGCATAAAAATTCTTAAAAGTGACAGTAAGGACATTTATAATGTTACAAAAGACTTTCAAATAAATGCTGTTTCTTTTGAACTTTCTATTCATTAAAGAGTCATGAAAACTAAAAATGCATTATATTTTAAACAAGCATGTTCGGTAGCACAGCTGTTAACATCAACAATAATCAGAAACGTTTCTTGAGCAGTAAATGAGTTCTGAAGGATCGTGTGACATTGAAGACTGGAGTAATGATGCTGAAAATACAGCTTTGAATCAGAGGAATAAAATATATTTGACCATATATTCACATAGAAAACAGCAGTTTTAAATAATAATAATATTCTAATAATTTACTGTATATTTAAATGAATAAAGGCAGCTTTCTTGGCTGCTGTATAACGGGTGGTATCATGAGCACCTGATCTGGATGGCAGCGGGTGTCCGAGGTCTGAGAAGCGTCCGTGAGGGTCAGACGGGGGTCGTGGACCTGGAACAGATCACAAACGATTAGGAGCCGTTCTCAATCGCGTCACACCGACATAAAAGAGAGGCGGGAGCTCAGGAGCGAACGGATCAGGAGCGCTTTCAGCGACAAGGACGGAAGGAAGTGCCGAGAAACTGAGGGGGAAATGACAAAGGCAGGGCTCAGAAACGGCAGAGCTGGAGAAATGAGAGGAAGAGGGGGACGTGAAGGGGAGGAGGACGAGGCAGCGGCGACTCACCGAACGGCTCGCCCCGGCGCCCTACGGGTGCTGAGGGGGGGCGTCCGGGACCCTCTATCATTAGAGGAGGAGACGGAGCCCCCCCGCTCACAGGAGACGGCCCGTACGAATCACCTGCTCAACCAGAAACAACACCCAGCCCTCAGTTACTGCTGCTCGCTCACACACGCCTCCCCAAAGGGTCAAAAAGGCGCTTAATTATTACGTTTATTTTTTTGACATCACAATCAGTGTTTTTTTGGTTTTTTCTTTTCTACCTGGGAATGATGCAAAATGGCAGATCCAAAAAAAAAAAAAAAAAAACCCTTCACATTGTATCAGAGTTCTCTCAGTATTATTTCTATTAGTAATATACATGGCTGTTTTGGATGCAGCTTTCAGTTTTAGGTAGTGTGTTATATGCTTTTGTCATTACTCTAGAGTTTAAAAATGTTCTAATAATTGTGTTTTATTTGAAATTAATATGATTTTTAAATGGATTGTGATACTACACACGGTCGTGTCATCGTCATTTTTTTATTATTATTTTTTTTAATCCCCAAAACCATTAATAACATTTATCATTAATACTTTTTTTTAATAAGTAACTTTTTATTTTAAGTAATTTTCATTTCATTTTTATTTATTAATTTTTTCTTAAATTAAAAAAAAAAAAAAAAAAACAATTTTAGGTTTTGGTCAGTAATAGCAACATTGCATTACACAAGAATGAAAGGTTGTCTGACTTAATGCATTTTCTCCAATTTAATTACAATTAATTAAAATTGTAATTTTTCCCCAATTTTTTTTAAATACACTTCCATTTTTCACAAATTTTTTTTTATTTCAGTTATTTAAGTACTCATCTTATTCTGTTGTCATGGCAACATATAGAATTATTTTTAGTTTCTCCCTCTAAAAGTTCAGTTCCAGCTCTCTGTGTGTTGTTGGGTTGAAGACCCCGTGAAGCTGCTCACCTCTTCTCTGTGGAGGCACGTGGCGGTCTGGAGGTCCAGAGTTGACTTTGAACAGACTTTGCTCCAGGTCTGATATTTTATCTCTGTACTCCACAAGCCTTCACAAACGCACAAACGTCAGAGACATCAGAAACGTCACAGAGGGTAACCGCAGTAATGCATGTGATCTGATGAACACTCACTTCTGACGAAGGGTGGCCGACTCTCGTCTTTCCTCCACCAGAGTTCGTTCAGACGCACGGGCTTTCAACTACAGGAAATAAGTAGATCCGATTAAATTCATCCATATTAGCCAATATCATTTTTAATAATAACATTAGTATTAACCCATCTTTAGTTATATTGCTATCTGCTTTTGCCATTTAACTACCGATTTTAATTAAGAAATTATAACTGTAAGCTATTAGCATCCCTAAAGAAAGAAAAAAATAAAAATAAATAAAAATAATAATAATAATAATAAATATATATATATATATATATATATATATATATATATAAATATATATAAAAATATATATATATATATATATATATATATATATATATATATAAAAAATATATATATATATATATATATATATATATATATATATATATATATATATATATATATATATATATATATATATATATATATATACACACAAAATGCATGTTTTGAGTGTAATTTCATAATTTTAATTATCAAAAAGCATGTCTAATCATTTGAATTCATAAAACCTTTACATTTACTATTTTTACAATAATATGGCCATAAGAAATGTTTCATTTTTCTACATTTTTTTATATGTTTATATAAAAAAATGTATTAAATATATTTATTTGTAATATAATATCAATTAAATTATAATAAACAGACATAAATTAATTAAAATATTTCAAAATCAATACGTTTATGTGTTTATATAGAAATAATACACACATACAGACATTATACAAACAAAAACGTATTTTGGATGCGATTAATCACTTGACAGCACCATTACCAACATGATTATTCATAATCTTACAGCAAGTACAGCATTCCAGTGTGCAACAGTGATATTTCTGTATTTAAAAGCACCGAGAAGCGTGTACCGTCCTATCAGTTATGGTTCACGAATGATTGCAAGCTATCAGTATCAGTCGAGACAAAAAGCAAAAAGCAAAGACGAAGCGTGGTATTACTCACCCAGTTCTCGTGGGCCTTCTTCTCCTGGACGGCCACCTGTTAGAAAGCGAAGGCAGGGAGTTGAGACGGAGAGCGATTGAGAACAGAGCCTCCGTGCAGCAAACGTTTCTCACCTCGGACTTCAGAGAGCGTTCGTTCTGCTGCATCTCCTCCTCGATGTCCCTGATCTTCTGCTTGAGGGCTCTCACCTCCTCCTCGGAGCGCAGAGCTTTACTGTCCACCTCCGACAGCTTCGACTCCTTCTCGCGTCTCTCCAGCTCCTCCTGAGTCAGTTTCCTGCACGCAGCGGTGTGAAATACAGTATCATAACATGAGTTTAGCTGGATTCGTGGTTTACAAGTTTTTTTTTCTCTATGAAGTGCACAGACAAAAAGAAAAAAAGTCAAGTTTATATTTTTGAATATTCCTCATTTAGCTAAAAATATGAAAAACAACAACACTACTTCCTGAACTAATGGATCTGATACAGAAACTCAATTTTCTATTTTACAATGAGCTTTTACAATGTTGACATTTTGATTCAAAAAGCATTTTAAAAATCGAAAACATTTTACAAATTTTGTTTTTAATGTATTTTAATTTAACCCTCTAATTCTGATTCTATTCTTTAAAAAAAAAAAAAAAAGTTATTTTTTTATAAACAACAAAAAAATTATATATATAAAATAATAATAATATATAAAAAATATAAATATAATAATAATAATAATAATATAAATATTATACAATTAAGCAGAAGGCTTTCTCTAAGCTTGCTCTATTACTTTTCTGTTTTCTTTTTATTATTATATAATTAATAAATAAAAAACCTTGCAACATCTACTACATTAACCTAACTGAGCACTTGCGTATCTTTGCTCTTTTGGTTGCTTACCCTGTTAATCATTTGTGTCTCTGGATAAAAGCGTCTGCTTTTAAATGAAAAAAAAAAAAAGCACTTCCACAATCATACAGACTTAACTGAATTTATGGATAACAGATCACAATAACTGTCTTTTTACGGCTGGCCCTTCCGCGGAAAGACGAACTTAAACGTTATTTTAATTGAAATGATAATTATTCCGCTGGAAGAACGCCTTCTAAATAAAAACACTTTGGTTATATATAAAATATGAGATGCTCACTGCTGCAGAGCGTTCTCCTTCTGCTGGTAGAGTTCAGTGGTGATCTCCAGCCTCTGCTGCAGGTTCTTGAACTGGTTCTCAAGGTGCGTCTTCTCGTTGTTCAGATTCATCTGGTCATGCATGACCTTCTGATATTGCTCTATTAAAAAAAAGTGCATTTAGACGCAGATGTGGAAAGCCGGTTGCAAGATATTCAGATGAGCTAAATCCCAATCTTCATACCCTCCAGCTCCTGTCTGGATTTCTGCTCGACGAGGAGACTCTCCATGTAGCGGTTCCTCTCGTCCTCCACGACCCCGAGAGTCGCTTTAATCTGCAAGTCAGAAACGCTGCGTTAGAAATGAGAGGAGCGCCGAACGATGCTCAAAATCCAATCAGGCGCGTGTACCCTGGAGACGTCCATCATCTGTTTGATTCTCAGTCTCATGGTGTCCATCTTCTTCTCTGAAAGGAAACAAGAGGAGAGTCTTCAAGCCTCAAGGAGCCTAACTGCTTTTATAATACAGCAACGAAATGATAAAAAAGACAGCAATGTTCGATGAATAAATTGATCACAACTGAAACGAAATTCCCGGCGTGAGAGAATACTGGGCAATAAAGCTCTTTCTGGTTACATTTAATGCTAAAATAAAGCCACATTTGAATCTGAAGAAATTAAGACAAACATTGATGCTGTAATTTTACAATTTTACCTTAAAATTTAGCACTACATTACTTTGCATATTGCAAATACTGTAATATTACAATAATGTTATTTTTAATTGTTGATAAACATTTTAACACCGTTACTAATATAATAAAGTTACACTAATATCTAAAAATGTTTTTAAATTATTCAATATTAAATTGAAATCCTACTACCTATTTTGTTAAATAACATTATATATTTATAATAATATTATTATTATTATTATACATTATATCAATAAACTACATATCTGTGGCTTAATTGTGCATACAAATAAACAACTTTATTACTGCAGTGAAAATAATGATCAGAAAAACTGCAATAATATTTTTCCTTAAATCATACAGCCCTAATTAAATATAAATCAACAACAGCGGAACGAAAAAAGTCACAATAACTGTTTTTACGGTTGCCAAGCAGCAAAATAAAAAAATAAATCTCCTTTTATAAACATTGGGCCTCTTGCAGCATGAAAAACAATTATTCAAATTCAGGAAAAAAAAAAAAAAAAAAAATTATATATATATATATATATATATATATATATATATATATATATAATATTATATATAAATATATATAAATATTATTAAATCTGGCTTATGAGCATCTGACATTTCCTCAGCGCTTGTAAAAACTAACTCATTAGGAGCGGATGCATTTAAACGCCGCAGATCATGATTATTTCTCGGTTGGGTTTTTCAGCTGATGCAAAAAAACTGTTTAAATCTGATCAGAGTTCCTAAACGGACGGTTGTGACTGATTCCTGATCGTTTCCTTTTTTCCCCCCCTCAGTAGATAACTTTCTGAATTTCCCACGATTCATCTGTGGCTCACAGCAGACTCAGAAACAAAGCGTTACGAGTCACTCGAGATGAGAGCGTCGGCTGAACGCAAATAAACCACTCCCCTGATAAAACACAAAAATAAAAAGGACGGCGAGAACTAAATTTAAACAAAACAATAGGAGTTATAAATAGAGACTGACCAGCATCTTCTCCATTAGAGATTTTAGCATCATCTTTCTGCAGTTCTGCAGGGTCAGCGGCTCCCAGACGATTGAGCTCCGCAATACAGCTGGACAAAACCTAGAGAGAGTCACGGGACGCCACGCATTTAACACAGATCGCGGAGAACGCGTCATTCGCAATAAGATTTGAGCGAAGCTCCGCGGGACCAACAGGTTGGACTCACGTCGATCTCGTTCTCTTTGTGCACCAGAGAGTCTTCCAGCTCTTTCTGGGATTTGTGATAGACTCGGATCTCCTCGCTCAGTTGCTTGTGCTTCTCCTGCCAGTCTTTAGCGTCACGCAGGAGCTGTCGGAACGGGAATATTATTAGATACGGGCTGACACTGACGGAGGAAGGAGATTTACGGCTCTCGCAGCGGGACTCACAGATTTCTTCTGCTCTTTTAAAGCGCCGTTTTCCTTCTCGAAGGACAGAACCTGAGCCTTAAGGGCGTCTTCTCGGAGTTTGGCTTCATCCATGAGGACGTGAACCTGTTATTAAATTAAAACAAACCCCAAGAGACGAGGAATACTTAATAGCTTGATCTTTAGGACATGGGGGAACTAAAGCTAATGTTCAAAACACGTGTTGAAATAACTACAAAAACAGGGCAATGATTTAAAAAAAATAAAACAAATAATAAAAAAAAAAATTAATTAATTTAAAAAAAAAAAAAATTATATATATATATATATATATATATATATATATATATATATATATATATATATATATATATATATATATATATATATATATATAAAAACCATTACAATAATAATAACAACAATAAAAATTAATATTATAGTTAATAATAGTAGCAACAAATTACAAACAAATTATAATAATAATTTTGTTTTAAAAACTAATAAAATATCGCTACAAATGCATTCAGGTCATTTTACAGGAAAATAAACCTACATATTCAAGAATATTATACATGTAATAAACTACCACAAACCAAAAATTATACACATTTTGTTGATAAAAATTCATCTAAAAACTACTGAAAAAGAACATTTTTATTATTATTTAGAAACAACTGAAGCTGCAATAAAACAAATGTGTTAAAAAAAAAAATCAAATATCAACACGATCAATTACTAAAAAACAAAAAATACGATCTAAATGCAAGCAAGGGACTGGCGATAAACAAATGATGATATTCTCAAACTAAGTTTTGAGATATATAATACGAAATGGAAAAAAGATGGTGAAATTCACTGGGTAAAAAAAAAAAAAAAAAACTTAAAAGTTATATGGAAAGTATAAACTGCAACAAATAAAAACGGATCATTTTTATTGCAGTCATTTAAAAGCAACTTACAGCCACTGAAATATTAAAAAGTTTAATAAATAAAGTTTTAAAATACCGACAGGAATCTTTAATCATTCAATTGCAATTGATTCTGTCTCTCTCTCTCTCTGTCTGTCTGTCTGTCTGTCTGTCTGTCTGTCTGTCTGTCTCTCTCTCTCTCTCTCTCTCTCTCTCTCTCTCTCTCTCTCTCTCTGTACAGTATATATATGAATGAATGAATATATATATATATATATATATATATATATATATATATATAATAATTAATCCAGCAAAGGTTACCTTCGCACGCTCCTCGTCATAGCTCTTCAGTGTTTTCTGGTATTTCTCGATTCTCTGGTGCATTTTGGCGATCTTCGGTCGAGACGAAAACAAAGGTTATTAAAAATAATAATAATAATAATAATAATAGTCTGGCACAAATGGCAAAAACACAAATAACCAAAGCTCACCTTCTCATTAAGATTCGAATTTTCTTCCTTCGTGTCCACTATTTTCTGATTGAGCTGCGAAACGCTCCCAGACATCTGCTCCCATTGGCTCTGGAGCTTCTGGTGGTGATTCTAGTCGGCAAAAACCATAAAAACATTAGACACATACGAACAGAGATGAACCTGAGGCCGCGACGGGTGCTGGACCTTCACCTTCAGCCCTTTCACTTCTTGCTGGCTGGAACTCAGCGATTTCTCCGAGCTCTTCAGCCGCTCTTCGCGCTCTTTTATCTGCGGCGACACAAACGATCAGGTTCGTCCCGAAAAACAATAAGCCTGTCAAAAGACGGAGCGAACGCGACGTACCATGCCGTTTAGCTCCGTGATCTTGTTAGCGGCGTCAGATTTCTCGTTGAGGAGCTGCTGGATCTTGTCTCCGAGCTGCTTTTCGGTTACTGTGGAGCAAGAAATGTTTAGAAATGAAAGAATTTGGATAATTTTACAGAAAACACCCTACATATTTAAGGTCAAAATAACAATACATTAAATTGCGTAATATTACGATGCTCGGTGACAATTTATATAGTTGGAAAGTAAACAAACTACATTGCAACAAATTTATCAAAACATTTAATAATTTTTATATTTGACCAAGTATCAACTTAAATTCTAGCTGCTAAAATTAGTCTTAAATAATATACATTTAAAAAAATCTATTTTTTTAATGTAAACTATCACAAACCAAAAATTTTAATTATACTTAATAAATTTAATTAAAAAAAAAATTTATTATACCAAAAATATTTTGGTACCCCAAGACAAATTTTACAAAATATTTAAAATTATATTTTGCAAATAAACTTGCTTGTTTTCAAATTATTTAATTATGCACTAACGCCTGCTTTTACATAATCAGATTCGTTAAAAGCTCCCCAAAAACCGTGATTATCAGATAAACACAAACCTAATGATTGGCTAAAAGACCTGACAGTGCAAAAACACGCTTTCGTGAAGACATCAATTACTGAAGCACAATATATATATATAACAATATATATAAGCCTTCATATCAATCAAGCCTAAGAGATCTTAGAGAGATCAAATATATATTTAGCCGATATCTCAATCTTGATGAGTCTGAGAAGTAACTTACACTGATACGTCCTGCCTTTGATCTAGAGAAGAAAAGAAGAGTTAAACGACACAGATTAGATTCAATCGTCACCAGAAGAAATGAAAACACTAATCACGAGGTTACTCTCACCGCTAGAACGGTCCTCCAGAAGAACAACAGGACTGTGAGGGCCCCGACAACCGCCGTGGCGAGCACCGGCTCCCAGGGGACCCCGTGGAAATCGGGACCCGGTCGCCATTCCTCCGGAAGAGCGGTGACCAACTAATCGAAAACAAAACACACCGTGAAGTTATCGCCTTACAATTGTGACTTTTATTTTGGCAGCCGAGTTACATTTCACAAATCAGAATTGCGAAAATGTGCGTGCGTGTTAAAAATGACTTATGTGGTGCAAACGAGCTTCGATGGCTCTTTCAGCCTAAATCAGCACACCCAGATATGAAACCTGATCGATTTATGCCCTTTTTTAAGCTTACGTTGACGAATCGGAATCAACTAAGTCTATTTGAGCACTGACCCTTATCACCGGCGACAGGAACGCAACACTAAGGCTTTACTGGACTTTCACCTCTAATGAAACCCAGTCACCCAATGCTTACTAGAAGCACATGAAACAGACTAATTAGTTGGCTTTGTGATTTAAAATGATCCCCAATGGACTTAACTCTGATTGCTATGAGAGCTGGACGAGAAGGGCTCAAAATACAGCACCTTCTGCTCGGATATCACACTGAAATACCGCACGAATGATGGATTACAAGCGGTTTGAGTCGTTATGAATCGCACAGTTCAATCCCGGAGGCAGCGGTCGGGTCTATTGAGTGGAAACACTTACTTCCTGAAGTCTGGACAGGATGAAGACAAGAAAGGCTGTGTTTTCGAGCTCAGCAGGTGGAGAGGTGAGAATCGGCGGCGAATCCATTCTCGTAAAAACGTCTGAACTTATTTAAGAGCGTAAGTTAACCGAGCGCCCGGAGACGGTTGAAGCTAACAAACACGGTATAAATGGCGGACAGCTGGTTCATGTCGAGAAGCCGGCGTTTTCTGATCTAAACCCGCTCTGACACGCTGACAATATGTATTTAAGCTGTATACCGAAGGATAAAAAATATATACGGTATTGTATGTTTAGAAATTGCGGCTGAAGGGACGATCAGCGTTGATCTCTCTCTCAACACGTCAACATTTCAAAACGCCGTGCTAAGAGTCTCTCGCGCGGAGACGCGTTTCCACTCTGTGCGCGCGGGGTCACGTGGCGCGAGCGGCGGCCTCCGATTGGCTACGCACGGTGAGCGCAGGCGATGCCGTTTAGCCGCGATGCTAGCGGGGTTGGAAGGTTATCGACACGAATAAACGACGCTTGGGCGGACGCGTCGCATACAAGGCCGCGTTTTGTAGTGGAATTGATTCAGAGTTTTATCCGCTTTAGGTTTCGCACACTTATTGGTCTCGAATGGAGTTGGATCAACGGGTTTAGCATGAAGCGCTATTGGATTTCAATCACGTATACCTCTGTTGACAGCAGCGGCTGTCACCTGACCTGAAGCGGAAGTGACCCGTCACGAAATATTTATGTCTTAAATCTTATAAAATAAAAAAAATATCAAACTACGAAAGAAATATATTAATAGGTCTACTCAGGGAGCAATATTTCGACAGAAAAAGCCTCTAAATTCAGTCACATTTGGCTCTTTTTTTATATATTTGCAGACAGACAGTGTAACCCAGACATTCATGATGGCTTCATAACATTCATTATTTGCTGTAAGTGGAGTAATAGGTCTCCGCTGTATTAAATGTGTGATATTTCAGTATTTTTCATTTAGAGGCAGCCTAAAAGCTAAAAAAGAACGGTTCGAGACAAATAAAATACAACAAACACAACCAGAAACATTTCTCAAATTGCTAGTTTGCTTCTCAGCATCCCAGAACTACAATTAACATCACACCAGTTACTCAGCGGTTAACGAAACTTACAGCGTTACGCGAATGTCTGCCACGGCATCTCTCACACGACACGCTTTCAAAATCACCACCACAAACACCACGTGACTAGAAGCCCATCTCCTGCATCTTAAAATATCGTCTTACTCACAGTTTCTCCGTACACGCCAAGATATTCTTTGAGGAGAAGCACAAAACCCCAAAGCTCATCTGAAGCCGACGAGCCGGTGGCATCACTGCTTGCTTCGGCGTCGTGGAAATCAGAGACACCCGGAGACTCCAGAGAACCTGGCGACGGAAAAGAAGTTTCAGCTGAATATGTGCAACGACAGTTATTCAAATCGAAGGAAAACCCCGACACACCTGAAGATGGATCCACTTCAAAGTGAAAGCCGATGTCCACCGGGTTCTCCAAAATGGCATGAGGCCCCTTTTGGATCTCCTCGGGGTCTTCGAACCCTATCTGGGCATCCTTATTTCTGTTGAAATGGCCCCCGTCCTCCTCCAGACCCACGTCTTTAGTGCGAGACAAATCCTCGTTCGCATTTAATTCGGATTGCAGCATCGCTTCAGATTCATTACGCTCCTCGTGCATTTCAGGACTCGTGGGGGTTTCAGTCTTTTCCATGTTAACATCCGAAGCCTTCACCTCTTCGGGGTCAGCTTCTTCATCTAGGGGGGGAAAAAAAAGTGTGCATTTATTGAAACGTTAACCCTGCGAGGCCTGACATTTAAAACAATCTGACAAATAATGCTAGAACGGTTTATCGAACCTTTATAAAAAGGTTTGCATTTGCTGTTTATCACAAGCTTTTACGGCTCATATAGTAAAAATATGGAGGAAAAAAAATTTAAATTTGATTCAAAAATATGCAATTTGGTGCAGATGCACAAAAAGTGATGAAATTCTTATTTTGAAAATAACATATTTTTATAACGGCAGATACTTACATGAAATGATAGAAATATTCAATATCTTCAATAACATGTTTTGGTATGATGAGATTTAAATGATCAAAACATACAATGCAATGCAATACAAGGACTGCGAGATAAATGGAAATCATTTAAAAAAAAAAAAAAAAAGTATAATCGAATAAACTTATTCAGTCTAGTAACCGTTTCAAGTTACAATTATAATAAAATGCCAATTTACTTGCGACTAACTCTAAACTATCAATCTGGCAACACAAAGCACGCGGCAGATTGTGCGCAACAGGTCTAGATTTGATCTTTTAAATTTTATAGGGTTAAAACAAAGCAAACAGCATTGAAACCTGAAATGAAATCACAGAAACGACCACTAATTATGGTTTGGAGAGACAAGCGTCGCTGCTATATTGACCTGTTTCAGATGCAAGCAGCACTTCCTCGACCAGCGGTGCGCTGTCACTGGCCGCTGAATATTTCTGTCGCAGAGCGAAAACGATCTCCTGGAAAGCGTCCAAGACGGCAGCCTCGAAGTCGTAGTCCTCCGGCCCCTTCTGCCGGCCGTCTTCCAGAGACCTCCGCTCCCTCTCGCTCAGCATGTCCTCGGCGGCGTCGAGAATGGAGTTCTCCGAGGCCTCCATGATCAGGTCCAGCGTCCGCTCGATCTCCTCCGTGTCCGTCTGCAGCTCTCGGGCGGACTTCATCTCCAGATCGAGATCGGAGAACATGGCCTCGATCCTGAACAGGTTCTTCAGTCCGAAATACTTCTGCATGCGCTCCATCTCCTCGTCCTTGAGGTGATCCCGCAGGACGGTGAGCCTCAGCACGGTGTCGCTGTATTCGGGCTCCTCGGGAGGGAGACGGAGCACGCCGCCTTCTTCTCGTTTTGTGGCGTTTTTGCTTGGTTTCGAGCGATCGCTTTCAGGTTGCCGGTTTTCATGCGTTTCAAGTTCATGCGTTGTCTGAGGATTAGAAGAAAGAAGAGCGTTTTCGTCCTCTAAGAGCTCTTCGGCCGCGTCCTCTTCATCTTCAGGACTCTGCTGTTCCGCCTCCAGTGTGTTTTTCAGTAGATTCACGAGTTCGTTCTTCACTTTATCGATCCGTTCCTCCGTTTGCTCAAACAGAGGTGCAGTTTCTGGGCTTTCTGTAACAAGTTCCTCCTTTAAATTATCGTCTTCGCCAATCGATTCCTTCACTTTTTCGCCATTTTTCGTATCCTGAGGATAGTCGGTATGGTTTATGTATGCGTTTTCATTCTTATTCATGCTGGCCTTCTGAAAAAGCTCTTCAATCTTGTTCTTGTCTAACTCCTTTGGATCATGTTCTTCAGTGATTTCGCTAACATTTGCCTTTCCAGACTCTGTGAGCGTTTCCAATGCTGGTTCAGACAGGACGTCTCGTGGAGTTTTAGCATCTTGTGGAAGATGAGAAGATTCTGGCTTATTAATGTCTACAGTTTCATCTGCATTAACCAGCTCTTTAAAATCACTTTGTGCATGCATGACCTCAAGACCAGCTCGTTCTTCAACATCAGCAGCTGCAAGCGATTCTTTGGCGAGCTCCTCAAGAGATTCGGTCTCTTGCGATTCACCTTCACGGTCCGTTTGAACAGCATCTTTAAAGCTTGACCCGTCCTCATCCTCGAGTGTTTTCTCTGGTGTTTGTAGTGGTATATCTTCTTCGTTTATCTCTGGTTTAGCAGGTTCTTCGTGCATTGCATCTAAACCTGCTGTTTGTGTTTCGAGTGGCTGAAAATCAGCGTTACGTTTTGTTTTGTGCAAAAGTTCAGAATAATCAATATCTTGTGCATCAGCGTCTGTTTCTGCATCCTCTGAAACAACCTCAGCGTCTTGGCTTATTGAAATGTCTTCCGTTTCTTCTGTTAGTGCATCTTTAGATTCAGATACTGTCTTTGGATGAAAGCTATCAGAGTCCTCTTGGGTAAACTTCAGAAATGTCTCTGTTTTAGGAGCTTCTACGAACTCTGAATCAACTGCCTTTGATTCAAGATGCGATTCCGAATCAACTGCCTTTGATTCAAGATGAGATTCCGAATCAACTGCCTTTGATTCAAGATGCGATTCCGAATCTACGAATTCTGATTCAAGATGCGATTCCGAATCTACGAATTCTGATTCAAGATGCGATTCCGAATCTACGAATTCTGATTCAAGATGCGATTCCGAATCTACGAATTCTGATTCAAGATGCGATTCCGAATCTACGAATTCTGATTCAAGATGCGATTCCGAATCTACGAATTCTGATTCAAGATGCGATTCCGAATCAACTGCCTTTGACTCAACGAACAACGAAGATTCTAAACCAACGGACTTTGATTCATGAAATGATTCTGAGTCTACTGACTCCGATTCGAGAAGCAATGGTGATTTTGAATCAACTGCCTCTGATTCAGGAATCAATGTAGTTTCTGAATCGAACGACTCTGATTCCGGAGGCTCCACCGATTCTTTCATTTGAGACGCATCTTCATTCTGAGCCGACTCTTTTGATTCGTCTGTTGAATTCTCATTTTCTAGCAACAATGTGCTGCCTAATAACACATCTACGTCATAACTTTCAAATTTATCGAGCCCAGTCTCAAAGCAAACAAAATCTGTTTCCTGAAACGGGAAAGAAAGATTCACGTTAAACCGAATGTCACTTCAAAAATGACCACACACAAATCAACATTAACCACACCGACTCACCTCTGTAGGTACCTCCAATTCTTTTTCAGTATATATATGATTTATATTAAGATAGTCCTTTGGGAAATAACCAAAGTGGTTTCCAACCTATTTAAACAGAGAAAGAGGGAAAAGAGGATCAGTTTTTGAGCTTCAGTATAGCAGTGTTTTGTTTTGGGGTTTTTAAACAGAGTACAGAAAACAAAAACAAAAAAATAAAAACTGTAAAAGCAAAATTAAAACCAAAAGAATAAGACAAAATGTAGAGAAAAACTCAAACAAGGCAGTCTGCTCTTATATTTTACAATACTGTACACATATCTATTATATTTATATAATTCCTCTCTCTTATTCCAAAAAAAAAGTATTAAAAACATTTAAAGAAAACGTTTATATTTTAATAACACCAACTATTTATTGCACTGATTTATTTTTTTCAATTTCAGCTATTTATAATACTTTGCGGCATTAAGCTACGGGAAACACACGGATTTGTCGAAGGTGGACGGGGATGTTAGTGGCAGCATAAAGGAATATTTTACCTCAAAATGATTTTTTTTTTTTTTTTTTTTTAATGGGAACAGATTTGGAGAAATGTAGCATTTTATCACTTGCTCACCGATTGATGCTCTGCAGTGAATGGGTGCCGTCACAACAATAATCCAATCAGCTGATAAAAACCAATAATAAATAAATAATGCTTTCTTGTGTGATTAAACCATCCTCTGTTGTGTATATATATATATATATATATATATATATATATATATATATATATATATATATATATATATATTAAAAAGTAGAATTTTGTGTATATATATTAAAAAGTAGAGTTTTTATATATATATATATATATATATATATATATATATATATAGAGATTTTTTTTATTATTTAGAGTTTTTTATATATTATATTTATACAAAAACTCTACTTTTTAACTCTGGGGGAGTCAGAAAACGTGCCCATTTCATAAAAAAAACTCTGCTTTTTAACTTGGGAGTCAGAAAACGCTTTCCAAAAAAAGTGATTCAGGCCCGGTAAAGCACTATTATGGACCGCAGACTCGTTTTCTTTTATAACAAGCATGCTTTTCACCTTTCAAGACATTCTCTCCATCAAGACCGTGATGGTTTGTGGACCTTCATCCTGACGGCACCCATTCACTGCTGAGACGCATTTCTCCAAACCTGCCTAAAGGTTCGTAAATTCACCGCAAACGTATCCGTGTACATTATTCCTTTCCCTGCTGCTGAAGACTCGTGCACGATCTATCGCCCAACTAAATAAATACATATGGGTTTGCGATAACAAAGTAACGCTAATCAAACACCGTCATCCGAGTGCATCATCGGCGACACCCAAAATCATCAAACAATCAATCAACGATTAACAGGTTACTTACACTACCAGCCCATACGTCTGATCTCTGCCCTGAGAGTTTATAATATACATATATTGTCTCTCCTTTCTTAAAAGAGAGGAAGCGGCAGTCCGGCCCTGTGAAATCCTTGACGGCCTTCCCTCTGCCGAGAAGCACTAAAAGGGACACAAAACACAAGTCAGGATCACTCACTTCACGGTGCATTAAGACTGCTTACCACGTACAGCGCACGAAATACTCTCATGTTGTGGATTTTCAACATCATATGACTTCGAATCGAATGCAATATGGCATAAAAGACGTGATTAATTAATTCTAACGTGCATTAAAAGGTAAAGCGCATTAAAGGGACAACACGACAAACTGTATCTTTAATTTCTGGACATTTTGGGGAAGTTTTTGTGAGATTCGCCCAGGCCGAATTAAGAGATGCTGCGTGTTTTGCAACTGTGTGATGAAACGCTCCTGCACGCATTTTTTTTAATCATTTAACGATTATGTAAATATTACATTGCTGAGTAATTATGAAAACGATCATTATCTACAGAAACAAAAATTGGGAATGATTACGGCGTATTATTCAACATAGGAAAAAAAATAAAAATGCATTCTCTTACCTTATAAAATAAAAATATTTGATATTTAAAAAGACTAAATGTGTTTTTAGAGCATAACACATATACTGATATTCAGTTTTTTGCATTGTGCATGTACTAATATTCAGTTTTTTTCATTGTGCATGTACTAATATTCTGTTTTTTTCATTGTGCATGTACTAATATTCAGTTTTTTTCATTGTGCATGTACTAATATTCTGTTTTTTTCATTGTGCATGTACTAATATTCAGTTTTCTTCATTGTGCATGTACTAATATTCAGTTTTTTTCATTGTGCATGTACTAATATTCAGTTTTTTTCATTGTGCATGTACTAATATTCAGTTTTTTTCATTGTGCATGTACTAATATTCTGTTTTTTTCATTGTGCATGTACTAATATTCAGTTTTTTCATTGTGCATGCACTGATATCATTTCACTTCTCGTTCACTCCACTCTAAATAATGAGTAAAAAAAAAGAACAGCTCGACCTAATCCACCTCAAACGTGAACAGTCGGTATTACGCAGGCTGATTGTAAATAACCTTCCGAATCCAGCGATCGCCGTTTCATGCACCCAGGTCTTACGTTTAACGTTCCTAACCGTTTCGGCATACCGTATTGAAAGCATAGAACACGGTTGGCTAAAGACCCGTTCTGATTGAGTGTGTTTATGCAGTTAGCTCGGCTGGCTAAACCGAGCTCGGTATCAACAGACGGGATCTTCAAGGACGACGCTCCTCGACGTCGAGCCTCCACGCAGCATAAAAACGCGCTTCCCGTTAAATGAACGCGCTGTTGCGTTTGTTACAAAGTTACGGTATCCCGCGGCGATGCGGCCTTTATGACGTCAGCGGCGGTAAGTTTTACGGTCCGCAGCATCATCCTCATCCTCCTCATCCTCATCCTGCTACAAAGTTCAGTGATACTCACTGCTGCATTCTTCGTCGGCGCATCGCTTCAGGTCCGAGAAGCGCCGCTCCGCGCCGCTCCGGGGGAGACACGCGTACAGAACGAGCGTAAAAACATAATAAAAACGGGGCTTCGGTGCAGCCATGCTGGCAGCTGTTGATCGCGGAGCCGCTGCCGACACGTCAGCAGATCCGAGGCGAGCCGAGAAGAGAAGAGAAGAGCCGGAGTCATGTTACAGAGCGCTTAAAGAGACCGCAGCACCAAAACAACACACCGCGCATGCGCACAGCGCCGTAGCGTCGCGCGCTATACATGCTTTTAATTGTTTCCTTTTTTTTTAACCATATTATAATTTTTTTTATTTCGTTTTTTTGTTGTTATCAGGTACATTGTCTAAAATTCTCGATCTGGAGGGTTTTAGGTTTTGAAATAAAATAATAATAATAATAATAATAATAATAATAATAATAATAAATAAATAATACCATTCTGAACTCAGTATCTGATCTCAAATTTTTTTACTTTTGTTTTAGTGTACCTAAACTTTTTTGTTTCGTTTATTGTTTCAAAAGTGATGTTCCTATTATGTTTGCTATTATATAAAATGTATTGTAAAATTATAAAATGGCGTTTGTTTTTTTAAAAAAACAAAAAACAGATGGCTTGGCTGTTTGTTTGGGAACATTATTTTGTATGTTAATGTGCTTTTTGTTTTTACATTTGAAAAAAAAAAAAAAGCAACTGTGTGCTTAGCATCAGTACAGATCGTTCATCTTATGAATAATAATAATTAAAAAAATCTCGTTTGGGAAGTAATATGCATTACTAAGAGCTTTGCTAAGCGATATCCTCAGTTTTAGCCTAGATTCTAGATTAGCGATTAGGCTACTGGTATCTCACCCAAATATTGACAAACCACACATCAGTGGAAAGCTTATAGGCTAGCTGTGATGTAGAAGTCAGTGTTTAAAAATGACCCTTATGACTGGTTATGAAAGGTTACCCAAAAAACGGAATAAATTGCTTGTGTGTTTTTACAATCCGCAAAAGTCTAATTGTACCTGTTTGTGAACTGAATGCATGCTTGTGGGTCTCATTCTATTTGTTCTGTCAGCATTAGTGGATCGTAATATATTTATTTGGAATTAAGCCACTACTTTTTATTATTGTTTTTTTTTTATTTTTTCATGCAACAGTTCTATCCCCGTGCTCTTCCGCTGTCGGCGCGATGCGTCTCCCGTCCTGCGGGCGGCGCTGTGAGGCGCTGTGGCGCTTTCCGCTCGTTTCAACGAGACACGAAGAAGAGTTAAAACACGTTTGTTGAGCGCTGTTCGTAACTCTTTTTTTTTTTTTGGAGGCCTTCGTTATACTTTCCAGAGGAAAAGGGTGTCCGCGAAGCAGCGCGATATGGATGATATAGAGGCCGTGATCGATATCGCAGAGGAGCATGAGAGCGTTAATCACGAACCCATGAGATCGGCCGTGCTTCTTCACCGGACTCTTCCAGACGACAGAGGTGATGCCCTGCTGCCGTCGTCGCGTGTATCGAGCTTTTACGCGATCTCGGGAACTTGCTCATCAAGTGCATGTGTTTTCAGGTTTGCTCACGTCGGTGGGTTTCGTCAAGTCCAACAGACGTTGTCTCAGTCGGGTCAGAGAAGCGATGCTGAGGCACAACTGGCGGGAGGCCGCGGGATATTTCAACTCTTACATTCAGACGCTGCAGGCTGGGACTCTTCCTCAAGTCCGTTCAGCGGCTTCTGAGGTGTGTCAGACTTCCCGATCGGCTCTATTAAGTTTCTGTTGAGTGCTTAATGAAAAACAGATCCTCTTCTAGTGCTGTCAAACGATTAATCTCCTCCTATAAGAACGTGCTTGTATGTATAAAAAACATGTGTGTGTGTGTGTTTGTGTGTGTGTGTGTGTGTGTGTGTGTGTTTGTTTATGTGTGTGTGTGTTTGTGTTTGTTTGTGTGTGTGTGTGTGTGTGTTTGTTTATGTGTGTGTGTGTGTGTGTTTGTTTGTGTGTGTGTGTGTGTGTGTGTGTGTGTGTGTGTGTGTGTGTGTGTGTGTGTGTGTGTGTTTGTGTGTGTTTGTTGTGTGTGTGTGTGTGTTTTGTTTGTGTGTGTTTGTGTGTGTGTGTGTGTGTTTGTGTGTGTGTGTGTGTGTGTGTGTGTGTGTGTGTGTGTGTGTGTGTGTGTGTTTGTTGTGTGTGTGTGTTTTGTTTGTGTGTGTGTGTGTGTTTGTTTGTGTGTGTGTGTGTTTGTTTGTGTGTGTGTGTGTTGTTTGTGTGTGTGTGTGTGTTTGTTTGTGTGTGTGTGTGTGTGTGTGTGTTTGTGTGTGTGTGTGTTTGTGTGTGTGTGTGTGTGTTTGTTTGTGTGTGTGTGTTTATGTTTGTTTGTTTGTGTGTGTGTGTTTATGTGTTTGTTTATGTGTGTGTGTGTGTGTGTGTGTGTGTGTGTGTGTGTTTATGTGTTTGTTTATGTGTTTATGTGTGTGTTTGTGTGTTTGTTTGTGTGTGTGTGTGTGTGTGTGTTTATGTGTGTGTGTGTGTGTGTGTGTGTTGTTTATGTGTGTGTGTGTGTGTGTGTGTGTGTGTGTGTGTGTGTGTGTGTGTGTGTGTATGTTGTTTATGTGTGTGTGTGTGTGTGTTTTGTTTATGTGTGTGTGTGTGTGTGTGTGTGTGTGTGTGTTTGTGTGTGTGTGTGTGTGTGTTGTGTTTGTGTGTGTGTGTGTGTGTGTTGTTTATTGTGTGTTGTGTGTGTGTGTGTGTGTGTGTGTGTGTGTGTGTGTGTGTGTTTGTTTATGTGTGTGTGTGTGTGTGTGTGTGTGTGTTTGTTTATGTGTGTGTGTGTGTGTGTGTGTTTGTTTATGTGTGTATGTGTGTGTGTGTGTGTATATTATATACATACATACACACACACACACACACACACACACAGTATTTGTGTATTTATACACAATAAATAAAGTGCACACATAAAAATCAAACTTTTATTTTGGTTGCAGTTAATTGTTTGTCAGCACTAAAAGAGACATAACGCATACAGTGACCGTGAATAGCTCAGCAGTGAATGGGTGCCGTCGGAATGAGCGCTGATTAAAAACATCACAGTAATCCACAGCACTCGGGTCCATCATCTGAAGAAGACAAAAGCTGCGTGTTTGTAAGAAAGAAAGCCATTATTAATTCAATTCAAATTTCAGGATAGAAATGATTGCAAAGCAGCTTCACAGAAAATGGAAGTTTCTTCTTTTATTCAGGAGGTGACTATAAGGTCCTCATATGACAGAAACGCGCAATAAAAAATTCAAATGTATTCAAATAAACACAAAGCAGCAGTTGTGATCAAATTTATAGTAGTTTTGGGAGCATTAAGGCATTTTTAACTACAAACCTTTGGAGTGTGTGGTGCTACGAAGTTAATAATGGATTGGTTTCATCTTTTGACTCTTAACTGATGGACCGGAGCGCTGTGGATTACTCTGATGTTTTTATCAGCCGTTAGCGCTCTCATTCTGACGGCACCCATTCGCCGCAGTGCGTCCGTCGATGCTACGCTAACGGCCTGCGCGGATCTCTTCATCAGGTCGTGTGGCGTATAGGCACCGAAATCCTGCAGCATCTCCCCAACTCCGGCCCAGACGATTTCAACGCTCTTTACGAACAACTGAAGAACGTCGGCGTCAAAAACTACTCCAAGGTGTGCGCTGCGTTATACACATCCATTAACCTGTCACCAGTGTTGGGTGTAACTAGTTACCAAGTAATAAAAAAAACAGTTTTAATTTTAATTAAACATACTGTGCATAGACTTCAGAATATTTATACACAAAGCAATAGTGCATTTAACATCAAAAGTATAAAATGCATGCTCTGGTGAGTTAATAAGTATATTGGTAACATTTTAGCAACCAATTCCCACTATTAACTAGTTGGTTATTAGCATGAACATTACTGCGATGTTCTCTATTTAATTAAAAAGGACATGTTTTATTCTCTAAGACCTTATTATTATTATTATTTACCCAATTCCTTCAACTAAACAGCTGTTTTATTAAGTATTATTAAGCCACGATTGGGTTTAATTCGAGGCAAAAGTCATAGTTAGTTGTTAGTTAATCATACGAATTAGTCACTTGAAAGAACCAAAAGTATATATAGGATGTGGAAAGTAATTAATAATAGCTTTTTCTGATCACGCTGGTCGTGTTGTAGATCTGTTTGGAGCACTGCTTTCATCTCCTGCTGAACAAGCAGTTGGACGGAGCCAAGCGGCAGCTGACCGTCGCCGACAGCTGGAGACACGGCAAGCAGTCGGCGGCTCAGTCCCTCATGAAGACGCTGATCCGAGGCTACTGCGGTTATCTGGACTACCTGATCTGGTGCCGGA
>NC_056718.1:24730115-24745115 GCF_018831695.1 Puntigrus tetrazona
TATATGTATATATATATATATATATATATATATATATATATATATTAGATTTAATTGACTGCACTAAATATTCTGAAAATATTTTTTTAAATAACTTGGCTAATCATAGTTTCAATTCAGATTTTATTAATTTTTTTTTTTTTTCAGCTATGCAATATGAAATATACGCTGTACTTAGTTTTTGTTTTTGAACTCCGCGTGATTTCTGCTCAGAGCAGACGAAAGGCGTCCTGACGGCAGACAGATGGCTGTGATCACGGCGGGGTCTGGAGAGGGTGTTGACGGCGTCTCCGTCACGTGCAGCAGCTTTTCTGTGGCTCATCACCATCTGAACAACACTTATGCTGAGCAAGATGTTCACGGGCTCTGAATCATGAAGAAGAAATACTCAGAGATCTCAGAGGAGGCGGCTTCAGTCGACTCTTACACACACACACACACACACACACACACACACACACACATATATATATATATATATATATATATATATATATATATATATATATATATATATATATATATATATATATATATATATGTCCAAAAGTTTTTGTGGTTGGAGGGAGAGAAAAAACACGTCTAGGTCACGTTTTGCCAAAATAAATAATGTCTTTACATTTGGAAAAATGTTTTGTTCAAATTTATATTTTTTCACCGTTTCACTACAAATGCAACTTTTGTGGTCCGACTAGTGTTTTTAAAAACATAAAAAAATACAAATAAATAATGCAATGTGTAGATCGGCGTAAATTATATTAAAATGCTATAAAATGTTTTACCGATAATGTGACGTATGCAAAATATGTCTGGAAAAACAAAAAAAAATATCTTTATTGCATGATAATAGTAAGCATCAGCGTCAAATACATACTTTTTAATTTAGTGAATCTGAATTGAAACTATGATTAGCCAAGTTATTTAAAAAATATTTTCAGAATATTTAGTGTAGTCAATTAAATCTAATATATATATATACACATACATATATATTTTTTAAAATTTATATGTATATATAAACTCATTCATATTTTTATTTATATACACACGTATTTTTATAATATATATATTTTTAAATAGTTATAATGACCCTAAAGATTACGTTTTCACAATAAACGCTTGCGTGATGTCTTTCAAAATCACACGCAATTACAAATTAAGGTAATAATGTAAAGCGTCGTGAAATAAATAGCGCTTGTTTTTTTGTGAATAATTCACGTTAGTGAGTGTGACGATACTTCACTGTACTTTATTTAACATTCAGAAAATATTAAAAAAATATTCTGGACTTTTGACGAGCCTTGTGCACGCGTTTGCATATTTAAATATTATTATTATCATTATTTTAATTAATATTTAACAATATTTAACACTGCACTGCTTTTAAACGACGCTGAATCGCACGCAAACGACTGCGTTTCAGTAACTAAAGTCTAATTGGGTTTAATGAAACGAGTTCTGTGACAAAACAGGGCCCGGGCAAAACACCTCTGCGAAACAGGAAGTGGTTGTTCGTTTCCTGTTCTGCAGGCCCCTAAATATCACACCGCATGACGTCGGTTTTTCCGCTGCCACACACACACACACACACACACACACACACACACACACACACACACGCGCGCGTCTAAATATAATTGTATGCTTATACCGGGGCAATAAAACGAGCCCGGTGTTTTCAGACGAGGCGTGCGTTAGGAGAAGCCGTTTGCGCCGTCCACTGCTCGCGAGATCACGAACAAATCTCGCGTGTTCACAGATTCATCACCGATGAATCGGTTGCACCACGAAGACGCGAGAGAATATTTGTGGCCCTTGAGTGAGAACACGAGCTCTTGTAGACCTCTGTCAGGGGCTTTATTGGGACTCATCACATGATAACCTTCGCTAATAAGTCATTTCATGTTCAGATATGAGTTGCTCGCATGAGTCACAGTTTCATGATATTTGAATGCGTTATATCATGCTAGTTACAGAACTTGTATGAACTGTAAATTATTACAGTTTTTACTAATATTGTCTTAGGACTATTTAGATTTTTGCCTTTAGGTTATTGAAGGACTCTTCAATATTTATTATTATTATTATTATTATTATTATTATTATTATTATTATTACTATTATATTTTGTCAATTAGTTTATATTTTAACAATTTTTATTATTTGTCTGGGGCTTTTTACACAAAATTCACACTGCACAAAGTTTTATCATGGTTTGTTTAATTTTTTTGTATCATTTAACATGCTTTATATTAAAAAAAGTCTTTATTTTTCTGCTTTTTTTATTGTATTTAATTATATATATATATATATATATATATATATATATATATATATATATATATATATATATATATATATATATATATATATATATATATATTATTTTTATTTTTTTAACAGTATAATTATTTTAATTTATTCCCGTTCTTTTTTTTTTTTTTTTTTTTTACTTTTTTGTGCATTTTTACACCAATATATTCTCTTATTTTAATTCTAATCTATTATACTTTTTTAATTCATTAATGCTTTAGTGCATTCACACTTGTCTTGTGTCTCTTTAAACCAGTTTCGCCCTCTTATGATTGGCTAATTTATATATATATATATTTTTATTTTATTTTGTTTTTTTTTAACACAGTAAAATTATTTATACCCGTTCAGTTTTCTTTTTCTTTTTTTTTTTTTTTTTTACTTCATTGTGCAATTTTATTTTCACGGCAATATAATTATTTTATATGAATTCCTTTAAATTCTTTATTCATTACTACTTTAGCGCATTCACACTTGTGTCCGGTCTCTCTTTTTTTTTATTATTATTTTTATCAATTATTCTTATTTCCGAGCACATTGCACTTATTGTAACTGATTCCCGTTCTTTTTTCTCCTCCGGCGCGTTCACACTCGCGTGCCGCGTCTTCAAACCGCTTTGAGCGAGCTCCCTCCTGATTGGCTCTCGATGACATCACCCTGCGCCTCCTCCCGTCTCGCGGCTCTCGCTCGGCGGCGCGGAGCCCCATTGGTTCGGGCGCGCGTCAGTCTGAAGTGATACTAGCGCGGAGCCGCTACAAACTCCAACTCCATCAGTGAAGAGAGAGCAAAGCGGGCGCGGGAGGAAAATGCTGCGGGTCTCCGGCGCCGGGACCGGCTGAGCGGCTCAGACCGATCGACACGCGGCGGGAGGAACGCGCTGCCGACAAACGCCGCTCGCACGTGAGTCTGAGGAGCGCGTCTCACTCTTTAGAGTAGTTTAGCAGCGGAGCGCCCTCACCCCGTGTAGACCTACAGGACGGGTTTCGCTCGATGCAGATGCAGATGCAAACTTGATTCCCGTGCATCCTGCGCCGCGCGAAGCAGCCCGTCTGTAAATCGCACGCATTGTCAGCGCGTGAAATAATAATAATGATGATGATGATGATGATGGTGATGATGATGATGATGTCTAGCCTCAGATGCAGAACCTTTCCATATTTTATTCCCAGCACGTCCACATGCCGTGTTCGGGAACGGGCTGCTGTGTGCTCTTTCGAGTTTAACGGGGTCAGCGGTTCGCTCCCGTGATGAGAGCCTGTAGGAATCGGTCCGAAACCACGTCGGTGTGAAAGTTCTCGTGGCACCGGCACGTTTTGCTGATTGAATATGGTTTATATTGGTTTCTGCGGGTTCCCCTAAACATGACTGTGAAGCCCCCGCGGGTTCAGCCCGGGCCTGTGTGAGAACACAGCCTTAAACATAAAGCTTCCGTCCATGAAGAACATCCCTGGGATCTTTATTCTTCTAAATGCTTCTTTAGCTTCGCGTTTCCCAACTCTGCTCCTGAACATTTTAAATGTTTCTCTCATCTGCTTCATTTTTTTAAATAATGTAAATGTTCTTTTATTACAAACAGGGCATTCCATATAATTAATTACTATTTTTTTAAATTAATACATTTTTTTATTGTAACTATTTTTTTATATATAAATCACTAAATATTTTAAGTATTTTATATATTTTTTTCAAACAGATTAAAATTATTTGCATTCCATCCCATCATCTGGTTGGATAATTTATACAGTATACTTAATTTTTTTATTACTATTTTATAACTATTAAATTTTGGTTTTATAGTTTAATTTAAGTTCATAAATGTAATTTTGTATATCATCTTATCTTATTTTTTAAAACTAAATGAGGTCTTGATATGAGGAAGCACCCAACAAAATTGATGTATTGCATTTATTTATTATTTATTATTTTTGATACTTTTGTCTCTAAAAGTCCTGTTTTCTTAAACCAGTTTCACTCTTACCACTAGCTAAAATATATAAAATATATATACAGTATATATATATATCTGTTTGTATTGTACTTTTTATGAATATTTTATTAAATAATTATTTTTATTTTAATAATTAACAATTAATAGTGTTATTTTATATTTTATTATTAACAGTATCATTTTTTCATTGCATTCACACGTGTCCCTTGACAACAGTTTCACCGTCTTCTGCGTTTCTGATATATAGTATATTATCTATTTGTATTTTATTTTTAACGATAAAAATAAGGCGTCAAGTTAATTTTGTTTATTATTATTTAAGTTTCTTTTCAAAATGCAAACTTTTTTAAAATAATAAATACATAAAATAATTATTATAAAATTAAAAGATTTTTTTAATTATTTGTAAATGTTCTAATTATTTTGAATTGATTAATTTGATTTATTTGCCACAATTTGAAAGTGTGCCTTATTAAAATGATTTAGAAATACATATTTTTATAAAAATACAAAATTAAATATTTCATAATTAAATAAATCATGTCATGATCTAATTTATTTTTACTTTATGAATCTATTACTTTTAAACACTTTTTTTTTTTTAAAGTGCACATGAGTTTTCTTCAGTGGCCTCCATGCAAAGCGTCCCTTCCTCTTTTAAATCCATCTCTGCTTCTGTCGTGTCTCCCAGCGATCAGCTTGCGGCCCGAGCGGACATCTGAGTTCTCCGTGGTGTGCCAGCCCTCTGTGGTCTCTCCATGCCTCCTTCTCCTCTCGACGACAGAATTGTGGTGGCGCTGCCAAGGCCTATACGACCTCAGGAACTCCGACTCCGCCTGGACACCAGCTACCTGGAAGCCACCGTGGGCACCGTCGGCCAGTCGACGGTCATCAGCAGCACCACCGTGGTGAAGATCCAGGCGTATATGCCCTCGTCCGGCGGCTCCACGCGCTCGCTGACGTGTGGATGCAGCAGTGCCAGCTGTTGCACGGTGAGCACCTACGAGAAGGACGGCCCGGTCAGCGCCAGCAGCCCCAACCTGAACTCCGGGCTGGGCTATGGCGTCCCGATGGAGGCCTACAGCGCTCCCAGCCTGACCTCGGGCGTGAGCCGGGGCGGCATGCGGGTCATCCACCCCAACGAGCTCGCCAAGAAGCTGACGCATTGCCCTCTGGGCCACCCGGTGGGGCCGGTGCCCGTCATCATCGACTGCCGGCCCTTCATGGAGTTTAACAAGAGCCACATCCGGGGAGCCGTGCACATCAACTGCTCGGACAAGATCAGCCGCCGCCGGCTCCAGCAGGGAAAGATCACCGTCCTGGACCTCATCTCCTGCCGTCAGAGCAAGGACTCCTTCAAGGGAATTTTTTCCAAAGAGCTGGTGGTGTACGACGAGAGCACGGTGGACCCGGGCCGCCTGACGCCGTCTCAGCCTCTGCACGTGCTTCTAGAGTCGCTGCGGAGGGAAGGGAAGGACCCCATCGTCCTTAAAGGTAGGCCTGCTTTTGGGAGAGGAGCTTTGGGGCCAACCATTAAATGCTTCTGAGAAAAAAAAGAGGCGTTTAAAAAAAAACGTTAGAAACGAAGGGTGTTTTTCTCACTTAAGAAATGTTTTGGGGTTTTTTAAATCTAAAGAACTATTTGTGCAATGGGAGAGATCCGTGGATGTTAAATGCTCCTCAAGGAATCAATCGAATGCTTTATCTTTAAACAGTTCTGAAAGTTTTTTTTTCCATTTTTTAATTCATTCATTCTCATTCATTTATTCCCCGAGTTAATAAGTTGAGTTTTATCATTTTTGAATCCATCCAGCCCGTCTCCGGGTCTGGCGATAGCTCTTTTAGCGTAGCTTAGCATAGATCATTGAATCCGATTGGACCGTTAGCATCGCGTTTAAAAATGACCGAAGAGTTTTGATATTTTTGCTATTTGATAACTTGACTTTTCTGTAGCTATGTTGTGTACTAGGCTGAGGGAAAATAAAAAAAGTGATTATCTAGGCCGATATGACTTAGAGCTGTGCTCCCATTTCTGCGTAATAACGAGGGAAGTTTGCTGCCGAACCATGGCCTAGAAAATCGCCACTTTTCATTTTCCGCTGGTCTTAGTACACGATCTAACTATAGAAAAGCCAAGTTTTAATTAGGAAAGATATTGAAACTCTTTGGTCATTTTGGAACGCGATGCTAACGGTCTAATCGGATTCAATGATCTATGCTAAGCTACGCTAAAAGCGCTGTCGCCAGACCAGGACATCGGCTGAATGGATTCCAAAACAGCGAAACTCAACTTATTAACTCATGGGGAGTTGGAGAATGAGCCTATTCCCAGAAAATGTGGAGTGTTCCTTTAAGGAATCGCTTTTCCTTTTAACATTTACATCCTGGAGCCAAAGTATTCAAAGATAAAACAGACTCTCAAAAGAATGTTGAGTGCACCGTGCAAGGTTCTGAGTTTTTTTTAAAGAAATAGTTTTTTTTTTTAAATCGGAAAAATTCTGTGGACGTTCTTTAAGGCTCTTTTCTATTTTTTTGTAATATTTACAGTCCAGGGGGCGAAAATTCTAAAAAAAAAAAAATTAATTCTAAAAAGAATGTTCAGTACACACTATTTAAATCAAACATTCCAAAATGTTTATTTAAGACAAGATTTTTTATTTTTTTTTTTAAATTTGAAGAATCTTTTGTGGAATGGAAAGTAACAGTTAAAGGTTCTAAAGGAATCAGTTGAATGCTTTTTATGTAACACTTAGAGTCCTGAAGCTCAAAATCTAAATAGGATGTAACAGGTTTTAAAATAAAGGCTCCACAAAGCTTTTCACATACTGTGTTTTTATTTAAAAGGAAAACAAAAAAATGATGAATCTTAAGTTCCATGGATGTTAAAGGTTCTCCACGGAACCATCAATGCAACCAAGAACCTATATTTTTATCAGTGCAAGTGCATTTCATGAAAAATCAGTTATCAGTACTTATTTAGATTTAAAACCAGTCTCAATTTTACTCATAAATGATAAAGTAGGCAGAAACTAGCCTCTTGTTTTGAGTCCTCCGTCCTAACCTTTTAATCTCGCCAACAGTCATTTCAGTCTTGCAGAAATAGAACTAGCCGAATTATTCATTTCTAGAAATGACTAGATGTGCGACGCCCACTTTTTTGTTTCGCCAGCGTATGAAGTTGATCCGAATTACTTCTCGAACATCTTGAAAGATGAAGCCACGCTCTGAGACGTGAATCTGCTCGGAGTTTTTGTTTTCACCTTCTGAAGCTAGTCGTGTAATCCTGGCCTTTCTCGGTGTGTGTCACGCGGTACAAAAACAAGTTTTGGTTCGAATTGAAATAGCTTGCTAGCTACTTTTTTTTTTTGAGTCAACTAAAACATTTTAGTTGTCATTCACGTTAACATTAGGGACCATGTTTACATGCTAACAATATATTTCTGCCTCATTGACCAAAATTCACTTTGGAATGCAGTCGGATTGAACTTTTAAGTAAAAGTGTTGCGTTAATCTCATTAACTGGTTTATGTGGCTTGATATCTACCCATATACCTATATATATATATATATATATATATATATATATATATGTATATATATATATATATATATATATGTATATGTGTATATATATATTGGATGATGCATTAAAAGTAACTAAGTAACAAGCTGTTTTTGGATGATAACGGTAACATGGAAAAATGATTAGTGCTAGTTACTGCAAAAGGCACTGTTGTTACTTGAACTAGTTAGTAGTAGCTAGTTATCTTAGGACTTTTATCTTAGGACTTTTATTTTAGGCGTTTAAAATCTGATGATGCTCACAAATGTTTCTTGAGCAGCAAATCAGCATAATAGAATGATTGGCCTTGTGGCACATGGGAATAATTCAGCATTGCTTCATAAAAATTAAATTCATTTTACATTGCATTACAATAGAAAACAGCTATTTTGAACCGAAATATATTTTAGTGGTTTTTAATCACATAAATACGGCCCCGGTGAGCAGATGAGACTCGTGAGGCCTTGCTTCATTTGTAATAAATTGATTTAGAGCGTGTACGGTATTGTGTTACGTCTCGGGGTTGTTGACTCACGCTCCTCTCAGCTGAGCTCTCGCTGCGACGGCCATGTGTCCGGGCTCCTGCGGCCCCTGGCAGCAGCTGACCGTGAAGAGCCGGCTCTATTCTCGCCCCGCTCGAGTCTGTTGCCATCTTTGCCTTGTTTGGCCGGCGCGGAGAGTCGAGGGACGAGGGCAGAGCGCGTCTGTCAGCTGACGTCCCCAGCGTACATCACACAGCTGAATAAATGCTCTTTCCATTGATGCTTGGTTTGTTAGGATGGGACACTCCTTGACGGAGATGCAACTGTTTGAAAAAGTGGAGTCTCGGAGTGCAAAAAACCTAAACGTTGAGAAAATGTCCTTTAAAGTTGTCCGAATGAAGTTCCTAACAATGCATATTACTAATCGAAAATTACGTTTTCGTGTATTTATGGTAGGATGTTTACTAAATATCTTCATGGAACGTTAATATGAATGCTTAATATCCTAGTGATTTTCGGCTTAAAAGAAAAATGGATCGTTTTGACCCATGCAATGCGTTTTTTGGCTATTGCTGCAAATATACCTGCCGCTTTTTTTAATTTAAGTGTAGCTAGAATAAATAGTTTGCAACCACTTACCTTACAATGTTTTGCAGTCGGGCTGCTCCTTTAGGAGTGCAGACAGTAAGGTTTTGGAGCGGAGCACACACTAGGACTCTGTTCCAAATCCTAGTGCGCTGCCTTGCTGTCTGTCCAGCTCTAACACAGCAGTCTGAGATGGAATCTCATAATTGGTTTGGAATGCTCTTCATAGGCTACAACATGAACATGTGGGTTATGCATATACTAATTTGTGGAAACCTCACTCACTATTGATTTCTGTCAGCATGCCGTAAAGCTGTTGGTACAGTACCTAACTTATAGATACAGTCCGGGTCAGGATTATTGGTAAATATTTTACAATTTACTTTTTTTTTTTGTTGTTGTTGTTGTTTTTTTTACTTTGTTTAAACTATTTTTTACTGAAATACTTTTCATAAAAAAATATATATATATATATATATATATATATATATTTTTAAATGTATTATTATTATTATTATTATTAGTTTTTAACTTAAATTAAGTTTAAACTTAGTTTTTTACTTAAATACTTTTCATAAAAAAATACAAAAAGAAAAAAAAATATATATATATATTTAAAAACAAATATATATATATATATATATATATATATATATATATATATATATATATATATATATATATATATATATATATATATATATATATATATATATATATATTATATTATTATTATTATTAAAAATCGGACTTTAACTTTATATTATGCACATGTAATTTAGGCATAAATAAATAAATTATAAATAAATCTGCCAAAAGTGTAAATATTATATTATATGATAATATATTATAATGTCCATAATGTCATAGTAAAAATATAGTGATTATACTTTTTATTATTACTATGATTATTATTATTATAATTTTGACATTATTGCATATATTTGCATATATAAATGCATATATTATACAATTTATTATTATTATTATTATTATTATTATTATTATTATTATTATTATTATATTACAATTAATGATGTTTTAATTAATTAATTAATTAATTATTAAATGGAATTCATATTATACAATTATACAAATACTTCTAATACCTTCTAATACCCAATAATATATCATATAGTGACATTATATTATAATTCATAATGTTTTCATTATTATGGACATTACTGATCATAAAAATGAAATGGATTATGTAACATTTTAAAATCGTACGATATCGGTACATAATTGATTATGTCTAATAATATATAATGTTGCATTGTATTGTAATCATGTAATAAAATGGTCTGTTTTTAATACTGAATGAATCCCTGTTTCTCTTGAATGAATTGCTTCAGTAAGCCTGCAACGCTTTCTGGGATTGTTTTCTCCGGGAAGGGTATATGAGATGCTAATCAGACTTCTCTGTCATTCTCATGCGCTGTGTGTGTGTGTGTGTGTGTGTGTGTGTGTGTTAGCGAGCGTATCGTGGCTCAGAATGCTTGCAGACAAAAGCTGTGTCTCTGAATCTGAATTGTCCTCAGTCTCATGGAGCTCGGCGGGAAAGGCCACGCATTTAATAATCCCTCCATCGATCAGGAGGATCTCGCAAATTTGCGCATGAGCTCTCGATCTTTTACAAACGGAGAACAACCCTGCTGTTTCTGAGGATTCGACGTTGGCCGGTTTGTGAGCGGCAGGCTCGGGGAACATCTGAGACACCAAATGTCGCTTGTGTAACGCCGCACCGTATTCATGCAGACATTTGGCGCTGCTGACTTTAACTATTGCTTTTTGAGATTAAAGGAATTAGTCACCAAGAAGTAAGAATTTGATGAAAATGCACACACCCTCGGTGCATCAAAGACGTAGACGGGTAGACGTAGCATCAGCGTCTCATCGATGCACTGCGGTGAATGGGTGCCGTCAGAATGAGAGTTGATAAAAACCGCTCCAGTCCATCAAAAGGCACAATTGAACATTAAAGCATTTAATACCGTAATAGCGCTTCCTCCGGTGAAAACGTCCATGAAGCCACAGATCTGATCCGTGCAGATTTCTCTCCTGATTCAGACCAGGACATGAGATGGATTACGAATACGTCCTAATGCTTGATTAGCTTGGTCTTTTCCGGCCGCTGGACCGGCGTGCTTTGGATTATTGTGGCGTTTTTATCACCTGTTTGGACTCTTACCCTGACGGCACCCATTCACCGCAGAGCATCCATCGACCAGACGCCTTTCTCGCTTTGAAAGAAGCAGTAGCTTTTTTTGTGATTGACTTTTTATTCAGATTTCTTTTAGACAAAATGCGCACTCTGCTTTGCTGCACGCTAACGTAGTACACACGTGCACTCGTAAAATCATATTTCGAGCTGGCCTCATGGCATAAACGCACCATAGCGCACTTTTTAGCAAAACGTGAAATACAGTACATATCACTGCGGTTTCACCAAGAAATGAACGCTCAGAGGAAGTAAAACCCTTTATTCCTTTTCACACAAGTTTCGATTAACAAAGCGTCATTTCGCACAATTGCGTGAAACAATATTAATATGCTGGGACGTTTGAAAACCGGTGCCTTTGAAGGTTATCACGACGCGTATCCAGCTTCATATCTGTGGCTTTTCACAGAGAGGTTCAATCCAGTGCGACTGCAGTTCATCAAAACGGTTCAAATCCGCGTAAAGGAAGCGGAAATGACACGGTCGCATCAACAAATGAGTTTTTATATCAGCTTTGCGTTCGACGACGCCATCGGGTAGCTTCGGGCTTGGATTTCCGACGTGCCAGAGCATTAAATTCTACAGATATTTCGGTTCTGAATCGCCGCAGTACGTGTTTATATCAGTTAAATAAAAATGTGCCAGGGCTCACATATTGAACCGGCGTTTTAGCGCCGCTCGGTGGACGCTTCTCTTTGAAACCGTACCAAAACATCCAGTAAGGTACATAAAAGCAGCGTTGCACTAAAAGAGCAAAGAGATACAATGTAATATTTCTACATGTAGTTGCCAAAGCCTTGATAATGAAGATATTTCATTAAAAAGATGTATAAAACAAGCGCAGTGACGTCAGTAATATCGGCAGGAAAAAGCAGGTACTTCATCCCGATCAGGCAAAGCTGAAAACAGCAGCTTTTCAGAGAAACCGCTCTTTTGGAAAGATCGAACGAGCGAGGTGCTTTCCGGCGCGCGAGCCGAACGACGCCAGGTTTCCTCTTCAGCTGCGAGCGAGAGGCAGGTGAACAGGTGCCGCAGGTTTCCCGTTTGACTAACTGAACTTTAACGGACTGTCGCTCATCTGTCCGGTCAGACGGGTGAAATATTTATCATTAGGGTGCTTGCTTGTTTGCTGATGCTCGTTCTTCGGCGTCGGTGTTTGCTCGAGGCCTCGGGTGTTTATAGACGTTCAACAGACCCTTCTCTGTGAACACGTACGAGCACTCGGAACATCGTTTGGAAAACGGAGATTATGAAAAATAGGAAGTTACTGCACTAAATATAATTTAGAGCACCTAATATAATGCCGTATTTAATATCGTGTTATTATTTAATTATTGCGGTAACCCTTTACAATAGGTTTTATTGGTTAACTCCAGGAAGGAATAAAACATGCAGCATTTATTATTCATAGTTCATTTGCTAATGCATTATTAAGATCACAAGTTGTGTTTGTTAATGCGCTAATAATAATGCACTAATGCACTAACTAAACACGGATAAAAAAACAACAACTGTATTTTCGATAACTAGCATTAGCAAAGGTGTAACGTTAACTAAGCATTAACAAAAATATAAATGTGTATATATATAAATATTGACAACTTACCATTATAACTTCAGATGTAAATTAGATGTAAATTATGGACATTATTTTTTATTATACGACTAATTATATTTATATTTTATGCAGTACGCAATTTAAATTTTATATTATTTATATTATGTTGTTTTTTTTACATCGTATAGCAATATAATAACTTTTTAAATTATGAATATTCTATTATAAAATGGAATATAATATGTTTTTTTTATTTAGTAATATTTTAATTGCAATTTTGTTCTAAACAGAACATCATTAATATCCTACTTAATATGCTTATATTTTATTTTAAGTCTTAATAATTAATGCTTTAATCAGATTTTTTTTGAATAAAAGTATCCAATAAATGCCTTAATATAAATGAGAGCTGTGGAGATTATAAAATGAGAATTGATTTATAAAATTCCCATTTTATAATCTCCACAACTCACATTTATGACATATTATGATTGCTAATAATATATTTTTTTATTAATACCTAATATAAGAATTTATAATAATATGTATTATAGTAATAGGGCATTTTATATTATATTGTAATATTATAAATATTTAGTTTTATAATTATTAGATTATAAAATGGAAATGGAGATTAGATTATATAATAACATAAAACATTATTATACAAAATTGTAATACTTAATATAGTTATATGTTGTGTTGTATTATATAGTAATAAAACGTTATAATTAATAATCATATAATTCATTATATTATTAAATACATATATAAATATATATATATATATATATATATATATATATATATATATATATATATATATATATATATAATCTTTTTATTTATTTATTTATTTTTTTATTAATTTATTTTTTTTGTAGTGAATTTGTGACCTAGTAAAGTATGTGATAAGCTCTGACTGATCTCTGGAGATATTATTAATCATCCGGCATGCAAATAAGACAGATCTGTAACGCGATCTGGAAATGATTCAACCTGAAATGCAAATTACATGCAAATCCTTCGGTGTGTTTGTCACCTGACCTCAAAAACAGGACGAACGAGAAAAAAAACGAGCAAACAACAGCCTGGACCAATTATAATGTATACGGTTGCCGTGTGAATTAAAAACACATTGCAAACAAAAAAGTTTCTTTAAACCATTATTATATGTGAGCCTGAAGCAACAGCTTTTATGCTAAAAATCACTGTCCCGTGGAGATATTTAGTAAATCTGCCATAAATATATTAAAACTTATAATATGCGTGGCTGAGAAGTTCAAGACGAGCGGTTAGTTTTTCTAATGGTTGTATCTGAGCCAAAATATTGTCCTATCCTAACGAACCGAGCTTTTTCATTCAGCTCTCAGATGATGCATAAACCTCCATTTTATATGATATGACCTTTGTGACCGGTGGTGCATAAAGGGTTCCTTCCTTCCTGAATAAAGTCGCTATTTTGGTTGACTTTCCATGCAAAAATATCCTTATATTGTCAATTATATTCTATTTAAAAATAGGAAGTTATTGCACTACATATAATTTAGAGCACCTAATATAATGCTGTGTTATTATTGAATTATTGCGGGAACACTTTACAATAGGTTTTATTGGTTAACTCCAGTTAACGTGAACTAGGAAGGAATAAAACATACAGCATTTATTATTCATAGTTCATTTACTAATGCATTATTAAGATCACAAGTTGTGTTTGTTAATGCACTGACACGAATATTAAAAACGAACCGCATTTTCAAAAACTAGCATTAGCAAAGGTGTAACGTTAACTAAGCATTAACAAAAAAAAAAAAAAAAAATATATATATATATATATATATATATATATATATATATATATATATATATATATATATATATATATATTATACAACTTACTTACCATTATAACTTAATAAATTAGATGTAAATTATGGACATTTATTTTTATTATACGACTAATTATATTTATATTTTATACAGTACGCAATTTAAATGTTATATTATTTATATTATGTTGTTTTTTACATCGTATAGCAATATAATAACTTTTTAAATTATGAATATTCTATTATAAAATGTAATAATATAATGTTTTTTTTATTTAGTAATATTTTAATTGCAATTTTGTTCTAAACAGAACATCCTTAATATCCTACTCAATATGTTTATATTTTATTTTAAGTCATAATAATTAATGCTTTAATCAAATTTTTTTTTTTTGAATAAAAGTATCCAATACATCCAATAAATGTGAGCTGTGCAGATTATAAAATGGGAATTGATTATAAAATTGTTTTGGTTTACAAAAATATCCTCGTAGCTTCGTAG